>NC_092349.1:22417985-22716251 GCF_963676685.1 Mytilus edulis
AATGTACCAAGAAACCTAACAACATGGCACAAGCAAATAGTTGTACTTCAAATGATTAATTTGGATTTATGTTTTTTATAATAAAAAAACAACACAAAAACAACTTCTGTTTAACATTTTCTTGAAACTGTTGACAAGTTTGTTGGTACAGATAGGTTCTTATTTTCGTTACTTTATTTTATTTAATTGGTTATTAATTTCTGTTTTTTTTATTGTTAGCTAGACTAGATAGTATTTAATGTTTTTTTTTTAGTTTCACCCTATCAACCAAAGACTCTAATATAACAAGAAAGTTCTCATGTTGGAATTAAATTACTTGACAATTCAAGTTTATATTGAAAATGCCAATACACATATACTATAGTACCCGGTATGGCAATTATTTTTTGAGGATATAGTCTTTAGCTGTGATTTATATAGATGGCTCAATTTCCTAACACATGCAATTCAATACTGACTACTATGTACATACTTATGTAGCACAAGTTCTTATATTTTTAATGGTTAAGCAATTTTGAAATTTGTAGTTTTGTTTCAATAATTAGTGGTGCACATTAGGGGGGGGACTAGGGGCCGGGCCCCTTTCATTGGAAAAATTTGGTTGATTATATAGGGAATCACTGGAGCATGACTGGAGTGCCCTCCCGCCCCTTATGAAAAGTTTTAGACTGCCACTGGTACATATACATGTAGGGGACAGTAAAGTACACCCTCCCCCTCTTTTTTCTGAATTTTTGTTTTGAAAATCTTTTTAAAAAATGTTTTGATACAGAATATGCCCTGATACTAAAAATTGTATATCTATCATTTTCACGATTAACATTTGATTTATGAGAAGTTGAAAATGAACCATTTTATTAAATTGCAATTTATTTTGTCTTCTTTCAGTTCATTTACCAGATTTTCTACAAGAGTACTTATGCGGGAGATAAAGGAACCCTATTTCATCTTAGAAATTTTTTAAGTAGGATTGATGTTCGTGGTTCAGGAGAGGTTGTTCAGAAATACAGGTACCTTTATATACATGATATACATGCGAGGCAAAGTTGTTCCTATCATAATTTCAGATTGGAATATAGAATTTGGAACATTTGTATGAATAGTGTATTCCTCCTGCCTAGTTTTATCGTTAATTCAATACATGCAAGTTATAAGAGGAATGAAATTTGGATAGTTGATACATAAAGGGATGTGGATGCCTTCATAATTATGTAGTTAATTATATGGTTTATGTTCCATTAACTTTGCCTTATTTTTCATGATTTAAAAAAATGTCACAGTACTTAGTCTTGTTGGGATATAAAAGTACAAGGACCTTTTACAGCTGACTATTCAGTGTGGGCTTTGCTCTTTGTTGAAGGCTGTAAAACTTGTTAATATCTTATTCATTTGGTCTCTTGAGAGTTGTCTCATAGGTATTCATACAACATTGTCTTTTTTATATTTATATATAAACAGACTTGTTATTTCCTTTTCAGATCTCATTATTGATTTGTGGAGGACAGCTTGGATTCCTACATTGTGGCTGCATGTATGCATTTACTGGATTTGTCTGAAATCAATGCAGAGCCTGTAAGGAAATAGCCATTGTTTGACATTTTACCAGAAGATGAAAAGTACAGATATATTTCCAAAGTATAAGAAGACATCTTGGAGAAATACATAAAGATAACAAACGGTAATCACCCTGAAAGTGGTTGTATAGTAGATAGCCTGAAAAAAATATGAAACCAAAAGAAGACAATTTTTTATAATTTATAATTATAGAATTTAAAATATAAAAATCAGTGGCAGTTTCATAAATAATCATAAGAGGGGGGTCCATTCTTACTTTAGTGATCCCTTTACTATATTTAAAACAAAATGTTTTCCCACAAAAAAGGGGTGCTGTTAATTAGCCTCAGAATTTATTAAATCAAACTTTTCTTGCATCTTACATTTACAATGGGTCAATTTCTTTGAAATTAGTTAAATACCAAAAAATATTTTACATGCGAACATGTATAGTTCAATAACTTTTTGTTGCACATGAATCACAATGACCTACATTTCACAGTTCAATTACTTGGTAATATGTTCATTTGGTCATGATATAAATGCTGACAGACATTTGACTCGTTATTTACATGTACTTGTACAATGTATGTATATTTAATGAATGGCTATTATCTATTTTGACTTTATTGAACCATAAAACTAATTTTTGACTCTTCACATTGAAAAATCCGCGAAGCGGATTATGTAAAATGTGAAGAGTCAAAAATTAGTTTTATGGTTCAATAAAATAAAAATAAATTATTGCCATTCATTATAAATAAATTTATATCAAAAATTAGGCTTAAAGAACTTTTTATATTATTTATATTAACAATAACAACGTACACACATGTTGGCGTATGAATACACAACGTCAGAGTGGGCGTGTCGTCATCAAAATTGACAACATTGAAAATAAAACTAATAATTTTAACCAATCAGAAAACAGTAAATACACCAAAGTTATTTATTATTAAATGTTCTTAATATGTCATACAATATTTCAGATTTGCCAGCTCTCTCAGCAAGAACATTCGCTTAGATACACAAATCAGGCAAATCGAAGCAATGCATCACAATCAGTTACAGAAATATGTTCGTGAAGTTTGTTACAAACAATATAAAACAAAAGGGGGCATAAAGAAACACTTAAAAATTCAACATCAATGGGACTTTGATAATGAACAAGAAACTCCTTCTAAGAATGACCATATAGCACTGTACCGGGCTTCTTTCGTGAAGTGTTCATTGTTGTTAAGGGACACAAACGATGCCTACAAGATGGGAGATGGAGATAGAATTCTTTTAAATGCTAAATTCCAGATGTTATTGTCTCGCATTGGAAATCATACAAAATACCAACTGTAGCTATTTAGATTCATGGCCTATTGTTATTCTTTATTAACTCCTCGAATGGCGTATGCATATATTTGGAATTGTACTGCCAATATGCATGGCAATATTGGACATAATTTATCTAATGACAACTTGGTAGAAATGCTGGTCCAGGCAGTGAAGAAGAAAATATATGCTCAATTCGCTAATGCTACTTACAAGAGTGCAAGAAATGCAGCTTTGACATTGCAAATTCAAGAAGAGATTTTTACAAATATGCAAAAAGAAGTGAATAAGAATATGACAGGAAGAAGAAGAACAGAACCATCCAAACTAAATGACATTATTGCTATGATGTCAGAACTTCAATCTGCACGTGTTTTTGACTTTATTCCTGGTAGAGAAGATACAAAATTTCCGGCATTCTCAGACATCTTCTCTAGATTGAAAGTGCCGGAGCTACATAAGTGGATTACGGACAACAAGGAACGTCTTTCATATGAGACAATTTAGATGACGACTTTGATGCCTTTTGAACATTTAATGGAATAAAATATGACAGACGTCCCTTGTTGTCCGTAATCCACTTATAATTTAATATGACATCCTATTTAGTACAATATGTTGACTATGCAATTAAAAGAAACTTCACATTTTTAAAGTAGATTAAAATGTACCTTTTTACAGTCAATGACTAGTAATCCAATGCTACACAATTGCCGTTGCTTAACCGATGAAAAAAACATAGGCCCCCATACCTAATATTATATCTATTAAAAAAAAAAACCTGAAATAGTTGGTCCTTGGTCAGGGTTATGGCCCATCCTGTAAACTGATACATTCATAATATAGGTCAACAAATGTGTCCACATGTAGAATGAATCCCTGTCCTTCTGGAGCACATAGGTTCATCAATGGGTTCGTTTAAACATTTTTAGGTCTTTCCACTTTTCTGTGGAAAGACCTATTGTTTTTCTTCTGATTATTTTTTTTTTCTTCCGCCTAATTTTGTTCTTGCGATAAACATTTGTTTCGCAATATGTCGCTTAGATATTTGGTATATGATATCGAACAGTTTATGCGCTTTTGAAATTTACCCTGCGTAAACGAATACTTTTCTTTGTAGGAGTTATCTCCCCAAACACTGTTTTCCTTGTTAGCGCATCTCCTTCGCAACCGTAAAAGATCGTAAAAGATTATGACAAATTTATTTTACAAAATTGCTCGTTATATCCTTCGCATGATTTGTCCTATTTTGACCGAAGCGATATGACCGCTCCATATGAGAGTTATTTCCCCTTATGCATCTGATATAAGTGATATGAATTTCTATCTTATAAATCATAAGTGATAGAGACCTAGGATCTTTTGATTTGAGGTCCTTGGTCCCAAAAAATGAAAATTAGGTCAAGGTCAAAGGTCAAGGTCATATTCTGATATTTGAATTTGGCTTATTTTCACTTATATCCAAAGACTGTATCAGATATCAACAAATTATTTTTACTAAATTGTTAGTTGCGACATGTCGTAAGATGTAAATTTTGATTGCAAGCGTACGTTGAATGTAAAAGGGAGTTTTCTCCCCTCTTGTATTTAAAATACGCTATTGGTGATATAACTTATTAACTAAATATAATAAAGACCTATGGTCTTTTGATTTGAGGTCCTTGGTTTATGACCTTGAAATTGATCTCAAGGTCATAGCTTAATTTGACGTTCTAGATTTTGACCTTTGCTTTTATTCTATATGTATACATGATAAAGATATACAACTTTTAGAAAAAGGTATCAAACCATTTAACCTTGTAAAAAACAACCGGAAGTGACCTTTTGTAAACCGGAAATAGCTATGTTTTGTACTTTATTAATATAAAAGTATATAGAACCAGATATTTTTGGAATCAGTGTCAAGTAAATATTCAAATATAATCGGAAGTAACATTTTTCAAACCTGAAGTAACAAATTATCTCCCTTATTTAAAAAAAATGTATGGAAACAATATATTTTTGGAATCAGCTTACTAGGAGCTATCATTTGACGATTGAAATGACATTTTAAACTTAGTTTTACAACTTTTCATATCAAAATACATTGTTTTGATGGAAAGACCTTCAATTGTTCTCTGAACAATTGGTTTTTAATTTTTTTTTTTTTTCTTCCGCCTAATTTTGTTCTTGCGATAAACATTTGTTTCGCAATATGTCGCTTTGATATTTGGTATATGATATCGAACAGTTTATGCGCTTTTGAAATTTACCCTGCGTAACCAAATACTTTTCTTTGTAGGAGTTATCTCCCCAAACACTGTTTTCCTTGTGCTCACAACTCCTTCGCAACCGTAAAAGATAACGACAAATTTATTTTACAAAATTGCTCGTTATATCCTTTGCATGATTTGTCCTATTTTGACCGAAGCAATATGACCGCTCCATATGAGAGTTATTTCCCCTTATGCATCTGATATAAGTGATATGCATTTCTATCTTATAAACCATAAGTGATAGAGACCTAGGATCTATTGATTTGAGGTCCTTGGTCCAAAAAAATGAAAATTAGGTCAAGGTCAAAGGTCAAGGTCATATTCTAATATTTGAATTTGGCTTATTTTCACTTATATCCAAAGACCGTATAAGATATCAACAAATTATTTTTACTAAATTGTTAGTTGCGACATGTCGTAACATATAATTTTTTATTGCAAAGGCACGTTGAATGTAAAAGGGAGTTTTCTCCCCTCTTGTATTTAAAAATACGTGTTTGGTGATATAAGTCATTAACCAAATATAATTAAGACCTATGGTCTTTTGATTTGAGGTCCTTAGTTCATGACCTTGAAATTGATCTCAAGGTCATAGCTTAATTTGACGTTCTAGATTTTGACCTTTGCTTTTATGTTATATGTATACATGATAAAGCTATGAAACTTTTGGAAAAAGGTATCAAACCATTTAACCTTGAAAGAAACAACCGGAAGTAACCTTTTGTAAACCGGAAGTAGCTATTTTTTGTAGTAACAAATTATCTCCCTTATTTAAAAAAAATATATGGAAACCAAATATTTTTGGAATCAACGTACTAGAAGCTATCATTTGACGATTGAAATGACATTTTAAATTTAGTTTCACAACATTCATATCAAAATACATTGTTTTGATGGAAAGACCTTCAATTGTTCTCTGAACAATTGGTTTTTAATTGTTGTTATTTTCATTCCTGGAACTGAAATATTTGTCACTGCACTCCAGCACAATCATGTGAAGTTTTGTAGTTCCTTTGCCAGGTATTTTTATTGTTTCTTTGTTGATGGATTTTTTTATGTATTTATTCCAACAACATTTATTCACTTTGGATCATTTATAGCTAGATATTGCATAGACAACTGCTAGTTGACATACATGTAGTATGTTTGGTATATCTTGTTTGTGTGAGGCTGTCTCATTGACTTATAAAAAGAAGGAGATGTGGTGATTCTTCCTAATGAGACAACTAATCAGTAGAGTTCAAATTAAATGACTTCTGTATATTATACAATTGGTGAGTTTTGACAATGTAGAAATAAACATACCAAATAGTTTACTTTGTAAGTCCAAGACCTGTAACATGAGAACTAATACAAAATTTGACAGGCATGAAACAATGACAACCACTTCAGAACAGGTTTCTGACTTGAAACATGCACATTGTTGAAGACCCGACGGCATCTTCCCTAGTCAAGGTTTACGATGTACGGTGACTTGTAGATGATAATTTCTGTGTCATTTGGTCACTTGTGGAGAGTTGTCTTATCAGCAATCATACAACCTCTTCTTTTATATATATAAGGGTGTAAGTGTGTAATCAACCCCACACAGGGTGCAACTCATTAGCACAACAAAAAACTATATTATCATAGTTGACACAAGGTACTAACAGCAAAGCCAATTACAAATAATAAATAAAATTATGTTCTTCCGATTAAAGGACCAATCATAACACATACATGTATTTCCTTTAATATTCTTGGTAAAGAGCTTAATTTAAGTTCATTTTTCATATAAATAAGGCCATCAGTTGTCTCGTGTTTAGCAGTGTCATATCTGGGCCTTTTATAGCTGACTATGCGGTATGGGCTTTGCTCATTGTTGAAGTCTGTATGGTGACATATAGCTGTTATTTTCTGTGTCATTTTGGTCTCTTGTGGAGAGTTCTCTCATTGGCAATTATACCACATCTTTTTATATATACATACAATGTACAGCTTTTAAGGTGCTTTTATTATTTTATTCAAATATCAATTGGAGTCCTCCTCTGTGTCTTCCAGTAAATTATACATATCAATGTCACCAAGAACATCACATATTATATTACAGATGTCAACAGCTGTTTGAAATGACCAAATTGGAAACTTGCCCATTACGTCATCACAAGTAAAAGTTGTATTACAATTTGCCACTATGTTTGTCACAACTTCATCTGTTAGTCCATGCACTACATTTGAATCTACAGTGAATCCAGAGCAAGCTGATGTTAATGTGTATTTATATGACATAAGTTTTTGATTTATCAGTTGTCTTTCACTATCAGAAACATATCTATGCATTACTTCCTCTGATGAATCTGATTCTGTGTCATTGATTACTGTTAAAGCAGCATGTGTGCGTGGACATTGTTCATCCTCACAAGAACATTGTTTTGCACATGTGTCACAGCAATTATGAGAAGGAACATTTTTTTTGGTGAGAAATCAAGTACGCACCACAAAGTAACTCATGTTTGCACTTACTATCATCTTTTACCATTCTAATCAAGTCATTTTCAACCTTCTTCAGGTGACTCTTATGATTCCTATACAGAATTAGTTCATTAGAAAATTCTCCATCCCTGCCTGCTCTTCCCATCTGCTGAACAAAAGTATCAATAAGTCGAGGCAAATTGAAATGTATAATGTTATGAACCCCAAAGAAATTAACGCCCATTCCTGCAGCATTTGTACAAATAAATATACTAATATCTCCGTCAACTGTCATATCAGTTCGGATTTTGTCCTTTACTTTTTCATTTGTTTTGCTATGAAACATTTCAAAAAGTTGGCTGTTATGACCAAATTGTTAAATGAACATTGCATAGATTTTTGAAACCTCTGCTATACTTTCACAAAATATTATGTGCCTTTCAGTTTTTTCTTTTTGACTTTTTTAGAGTGTCTATCAACCAAGTAAACACTTTTTCCAGATTGTCTTTATTGGGAATACATAATGAGGAAATCTTAATGTTTTCACGATCTGGAGAATCCAAAATAACTTCAGAATGTGCACGGAAACACAACAGTTTCGTTATTTTTCTCCTTTGGCTTGCTCCTGATGTGGCGGTCAATTAATGCAGCCATTGATGCATTTGGACATAAAGATCGCAATTCACCAATTCTTGCAAACCATTCTCTAAATGGTTCCTCTGTGTCATAACTTTTTCCCCTGAAATAAAATTAATATGATATACAGCTAGGTAATTTGTCAGAATATATTAATATTTTAATATTTTTTTTATAATACATGTATCTGATTGTAACCCTTGGCTAGCAAAGATGCTAGTGCTGTATTTTATGTTTTAGGACATACATGTACATGTATTTACAATTTAACATTTTCTGGGTTTAGAAATAAAACAATACTATATGTCTAATACTAATATAAAACAGTCCTTAAGTTAGTAGCCCGTAAATCAATTAGCAGTTGTTGCTTGTGGTACAAAATATTTTTTTTTTTATTTATTGTTGATAATTTAGGTTCATTTTATTTGTTGATGACTTTGTAACAGCTGGCTATATGCTGTTGGTTTTGCTCAATGTTGAAGACTGAGGGGAGGCATTGATGCCTATAAAATTAGTTGTACATGTACCACATCTCCTTATTTTAACATGGTTCACATGTGATATTGCATGTAGCTTTCCTTTCTCACCCCTTTTCTTATCACATTATATATATGAAACAAAAATAATGCCTCATTTGAACATTTATAGTTTTAAAACAACCTACCATTGTACTACCGTGTGAGCCTCGTCAACCACAATCAATGCCATATGTTTCTGGTATACGTCGGATTTCAATATTTCTCTCCATTTGGTGTCTCCGACAAGAACCTAAGGACTTCCAAAAACGAAATCATATTTTCCTTGTTCAATTGCTTCATTTTCGGATACGTTTTTGCCTATATATGTAGCTTTAAATGTTAACTTTTGTAACTTCTCAGACTGTTCTGACAACAGCGGAGCAATCACTAAAACCGTCGATCCAGGTTTAATCACGGCAAAACTCTCGTATGTCATTGATCATTTCCCACAAACACATCATTTCCCTCCGAAATTGCTTTAATAGACCACTTTCGAGTTCATCCGTCACCGGAAAAAACTCGTCAATTATACACGCCTTTATGACGTCATTTACCAGATAGAGGGGGTCGCCTGTATCCCTGCACTATTTACGTTCATCAAGCGTCTTGGTGATCGTCACTGTGCAGGATAAACTAGAAATAATGGTTGTTCTTAAGTACTTAATGACAATTCCCTAATGACATATATCAATGCTGATTGTCAATTTTGAGAATTAAATTTGTCGTATAATTCGTACAATATAGAATTATAGTTTTCCAACCACTCGCTCAACATTGGAATGAAAGTGACGACGCCCCTAAACGCATAAATGACGTTCACTAAAAACAGAGTTTTTAACGGAAATGCATCGAACTCGAAAGTTGTCTATTGGTTTCTCCTGATAAGCCGTCAGAGAAGAAATTTGAAATTTATCACATATTTGTTTGTAAATACTGGGCGCAGCCATTTTTGTTATTAACCAAACTACATATATTACAAGTGCTCTCATTGGTCAAAAATGATGTAGTAGAAGTGGGCGTGTCATCTATTTATCGCTAGATGGCGTAGCATTGTTTTAACAAAATCCGGCTCAATCCGCCAAGGGTGGAGAGAGCGGGAGTGGATCGTAACCCTTGGCTAGCGAAGATGGTATAACTGCAGACTTGATATTATTATACAAAGCTTTTATCCAGTTAATAATTGATTCCTCAAAATTAAAGAACTCTAAAACATTTAGCCAAAAATCCCAAGAAATAGAATCAAAAGCCTTTTCGAAATCAATTAACAACAAGAGTCCAGTTATTTCGTCATCTTCTGTGTATTGCATGATATCATATAAAAGCCTTATATTTTTTCCTATGTACCTCCCACTGATAAAACCAGTCTGATCTAGATTAATAAGTTTTTCAAGGAGTCTTAAATCTGTTTGCAAATAACTGCTGACCCAATTTTATAGACAGTGTTTAAAAATGAAATAGGACGCCATTTTTTTTTTAAATGACGTGGTTTATTTCCTTTTGGAAGGCAAGTAATAATTCCTTGCTCTTGTGTTACTGACAATTCTCCCTGCTCTGAACCATAATTTAAAGATTCAACCACAAAAAAATGGAGATCTTTCCAAATTAAAAAAAA
The DNA here is from genome assembly GCF_963676685.1 of Mytilus edulis. Lineage (NCBI taxonomy): Eukaryota > Metazoa > Mollusca > Bivalvia > Mytilida > Mytilidae > Mytilus > Mytilus edulis. The sequence goes on from NC_092349.1 coordinate 22,428,335, forward strand.
AAATTCAGTAGAAAAGCCATCAGAGCCAGGAGTTTTATTAGTAGTATAGTGCGAGCAGTATGAGCCCCAAAACCTCGGACGCGAGACGCGCGCTGCGCGCATGCGCTGACGCTAAATTTGGGCCTTAGCGTGGACACCGTAGTTGACTCTGAAATCTAAGGGTATGACTCACAGGCCGACACCATATTTGGGCCTTCGCGCGGACGCGAGCGCTATAGTTGGACCTGAGCGCGGACGCGAACACTATATTTGGGCCTTCACGCGGACTTCGGGACACCAACTCCATATTTGGACCTGAAATCGGGACGCGAGACGTTATAGTTAGACCTGCGCGCGTACACTCACGCTATATTTGGGCCTTCACGCGGACATCAGAGTTGGACTCGACATGGGGATGCATACCTAAGGATATGTCTCACACGAACACCTAAATCTCTCTCACACTTCCAGATACCAGGTCTGGTTCAGGACTTGAGACCTGCTACATATACATGTAGGTGGTTTAAGATTCTTTTCTTTTCTTTCCTTTTCCTGTTTTATTATTTATTTCTTTATTTTTTTTTTTCTTTTATTATTTTTTTTTTTAACCAAATAGGGCTACGAGTTTGCTGTCATTCTTGATCAAGTCAGTGGATGAAAAGGTACTGATAATGTCCTTCATCTCGAGTCCTAGACATCTCAATTTGACGTAATAAATACAATACAAGCCACAGGTATTTGAATCATCGGGTTGAATTTGATTGCCAACCACACAGTATTCCGGTCCATTCACGATGAGTACATTTCTAAAATAGCGTTGGTACGTTTCCGGAAATCGTCCTAAGGAGTCGAAAAATTCGGGTGGACCCGATGCGGGAAAATGAAAAGCCACCCAATGACTCCCCTTTTGGTCACAGTTGTCCGTATTGACCACAAACGTTCTAGGTCTGTCGTTCACATAGCTAGGTAAGTCTTCTGCACAGCACACGGTCACGGTTAATCCGCTCAAAGCATCCTCTACATCTTTCCCGGTCATCGGGAGAACAATGCCGTTTTTCTTCCCACACCCTTGCTGACTATGGGCTTCCAATCCACGAAAGTGAGCAAACACTACTCCACAATCCCGACAGGCGATGAGATCTTCTCGTCTCTCAGCATCGTCTGACGATAGGTCTGTTGTCTCGTCGGCCATGTCTTTGTCTGACGAGACCGAACTTTCGTCTTCGGAGAGACGAGTGTCCTCCATATCTCGGTCTGGTGTCTCTCCCTGGCCGATCTGCAAGACCTCTGTGCGCAATCTGGAGGCTTCCGGGGTTCTAGCTTTTAGGTCAACCAGAAGGTACCCGAAAGGTGTGCTCGCTGCCTCTTCGAATTTCCGGAGAAAGAAGTCCCCTCGAGAAGGATACATCTGTCGGCCCAGCGTCATGATGGGTTGTCGATCAATGGGGTTATTAAAGAGAACGAGATAATGACAGTTTCGTCTCTGGGTGGGGTCTTTGCCAAAGTATAAATTCTGATTTAAACCGACGACCGATAAATTTCTATGGTGACTCCCTTCCGTAAACAAATCATTTATTCTGGAGTCTTTGGCCGAGGTCGACATGAGATCATCTAATAGGATCATGTTTCGAATGTTGGGATCGAAAAAATCGTCCCTTTCGAGATCAAAAGGAATTCCACGAATGAATTCAACGCGTGGAAGCACTGTTCGTTGTATTTCCTCATAAAGAGGTTGCCACCTTTTATACAACCAAACAATTCTTTCTGGACTGGGACTACACAGTCTTTTTATGTGTTGAAGCACATCTTTCATAAAATGAGTTTTTCCGCAGGAGGTGGGACCGGACACGATCATGGTAAAAGGGTGTCTAAACACGAAAGCCTCCTGCTGCTGCTGCTGCTGCTGTTGCTGCTGCTGCTCCTGCTGCTGCTGCTGCTGCTGGGTAACATCTGGTTGGTATAGTGACTCATCGGAAGAATGCTTACTTCTCATATGTCTTTGAAGATCGTGCGGCCACACATATACTTTACGGCAAATATTGCAATTAAACATATTCGAAATGTCCTAAATATGAATGTGTAGTTTCCTCTTATAGATTCTTCCTACGAAAATGTAGCAAGAGAAATACGTGGTCATCTTTTAGACGACATATTTGCAAATGATCGTCTCTCAACACAAATTCGATGTGATACAATTCATTCCTGGTGACCGGAAAATAGATTGGTTTCTCAAAAGAGGGACGAAAGATACCAAAGGGACAGTCAAACTCATAAATCTAAAACAAACTGACAACGCCATGGCTAAAAATAAAAAAGACAAACAGAAAAACAATAGTACACACGACACAACATAGAAAACTAAAGAATAAACAACACGAACCCCACCAAAAACTAGGGGTGATCTCAGGTGCTCCGGATATCTTCATTCAATAACCGTATCGACTGGAGAATAGGGAGAGCCATTTCCCTCACGTACGACTGGTGCACGAAATCGGAACAGAAATACATACGTCTCGTTGAGGCTTCTAATTCCGGTATGAACGACACCTCCAATAATGCACATTCCCACGATCCATCTAACGTATACCGTTTGGGCAGCTGCACTTTGAAATTGCCACCTACATTGTTTGCAAACATTGAAAGCGAGTCTTCGCTATTAATAAATAAACAAAACTGGTCCATAATGTTCATTTCAGTTTAACCTTTAGTTTTTCTCTTATAGCTTTATTCAACCCAATCCCGTAGTTAAGAAATAAACGTAAAAAGTAGTTGGTTGCTGAACGTCCAGTGGCAAATAGTTCATGCAATTTAACAATAAATACAATAGGTATAGGTCTTGTGATAAAGCGAGGGAAATTTGGACTACCGGAAAACGATTGAAAAAATTTATAAATACAACTTTTATGGTTTCTGTACTCGTCCTGACCTATCTCTCTTCCTTAACATTTTGTTATCTTCAACACAGTTTTATGTAGAGGAATATATAGACATAGAAATTGTTTAATTGGACCGTATGCTAAGAGCCGCCTAACTACAGAGCCAGTATCGTCTCATGTAAACCGGTTCAAACCGATTCTGGTTTCTCTGCACAGACATAATTCCTTCACGTGCACAACAACTAAAAGGATAAGTAAAGAGAAATCTTACAGCATACTATTCATATTTGTTTGTTTTCTTTTTTATATAATTTTACAGCCCATAGTTCTTTATTCCTTATAGTTTTGCAGCCGTATATTTCTCTATGCCATACAGATTAGCATGCAACATTTATTCTTAATATTTTTTTTAATCTTTCTTTCTTCTTTATTTCTTTATTTGTTTGTCCATTATTCTCTATTTTTTTATTTATATTCTTTATTTATTTATGCTCATTATTATAAACTCCATCAAAACCTCGTATATAAGTATAGATAGATTAAATACATTATCCGTGTATTTGTGAAGATAAAAAATCAATGACGGCCGTTGACGATAAGCTATTAATAAATGAGAAACAATTTTTAATGACAAAGTGTGGATTTTAGTTAATCGTTTGGGGTAAAATTTTAATCATGACCATATGATATTAATAAAGTGGTTCAAAGAAGTATAAAAGCAATACTACTGAATGTTTCACGGAGATAAGAAATCGAAAAACTTCAAAAACGATAAATATTTCATGTCACAGACGATATTATTATAACTGTTGCTTATGTCTGTTAATTAGGAGCAGATAAAAACCTGTGTACACCTGTAAACATGTTATTGAAAGAAAGTGTATAAAGATACTGATTTTTTAATCACCAGATGTGCTTTATCTCTTCATCTAATTATTTGAGGTGTCATCTTAATCAGCACCATATGATATTAATTAAATGGTTGAAAGAAATAGAAAAGCAATACTTCTGAATGTTTCACGATTGTCATGTTAATAAGATAAGCAATCCAAAAAATAAAAAATAAAAAAGATAAATATTTTATGTATTGATACAAGTGTGGACACAGATGAGTGTGGATAGTATGTATGGATGTTTGACAGTGTCTTATGACAAAATGAGTTCTGTTTTTCCTATATGGTGTTATCAACTGTGTTGCAAGAGGACAACCAATCTGAGCATTATGAGTGTTATTCATTAAATTTTTTATCCCCCCACCTACGATAGTAGAGGGGCATTATGTTTTCTGGTCTGTGGGTCCGTTCGTTCGTTTGTCCCGCTTCAGGTTAAAGTTTTTGGTCAAGGTAGTTTTTAATGAAGCTGAAGTCCAATCAACTTGAAACTTAGAATACATGTTTATTATGATATGATCCTTCTAATTTAAGAGCCAAATTAGACTTTTGACCCCAATTTCACGGTCCATTAAACATAGAAAATGAAAGTGGGAGTTCCAGGTGAAAGTTTTTGGTCAAGGTAGTTTTTGATGAAGCTGAAGTCCAATCAACTTGAAACTTAGTACACTTGTTGCATATGATATGATCTTTCTAATTTCAAATTTCAAAGCCAAATTAGACTTTTGACACCAATTTCACGGTTCATTGAACCGTCAAGGTAGTTTTTGATGAAATTGAAGTCATATCATCTTGAAACTTAGTACACGTGTTCCCTAAAGTAGATTTTTGTCCTATTTCACAGTCCATGGAACATGGAAAATGATTGAGTGCGGCATCCGTGTACTTTGGACACATTCTTGTATTTTTTTATGTTCAAGACCGGCATGGAGGAGACAGTAATTACATTAGTTACCAAATGATTATGATAGAATATGTTGTACATGTTTGATTTTGGATACATTTTGTAGCTAGGAGAGCAACACATAATAGGTTCTTTTTTCACGTCTTTTTTTTCTAAATGGGAGATGATATCTAGTTTTGAGAACATGATATAAGGAACCTGTGATTCAGTGGTTGTCGTTTATGTGTTACATATTAGTTTTTTGTTTTTATTTTGTTAATTAAAATAAGGCCATTAGTTTTCTCGCTTGAATTGTTTTACATTGTCATTTCAGGTAATTTTATAGATGATTATGCAGTATTGGCTCTGCTCATTGTTTATGGCTGTACAGTGACCTGTAGTTGTTAATTTCTGTGTCTATTTGGTCTCTTGTGGAGAATTGTCTCATTGGCAATCATACCACCTCTCTTTTATATGTATTTGCTTACTATTGGTATGGTTCTATTTATATTACTTTGTGGTGGATTGTCAGTATCATAAGTTAAAATTTATTGTTAAAATGTCAAATAGTTCCTCAGATTAGAATACATTTATTGGTTTTTAGTAATGACAATGCCAGACATGATGCTTGGGGATAGACGATTTAGGAAATAAACTTATGTGCTGATTTATATCAATTCTTTGATTATATCTCCTACAAAGCTGGTCGAAGCAAAGAAAATTATTTTGACCAATATGAAAATGATTCACCAAAAGAATCTTTGTTAGCATGCTTCAAAAACTCATAACTGCTCCAAAAGTAATCTGATAGAATTTCAAATGAGAAAAATTAACCCCCCCCTTTTTTTTCACATCCCCCTTTCCTTTATTCCAAAACCGATCTCAATTTAAATTTCTAATGGAGTTTGCAACAATAATTACTCATTTAAATACATCATAAAATTTTAAAATGTAAAAAAAGTGCTTGTTATCACTGAATAGTAAAGATTGTTTCAATTTATTAGTTGGCAGTGAAAGTGAATATACATTGTATATTGTATAAAACAATGATTTAAGCTGATTCAACTACTATTCTAGACAAAGAAAGATAACTCCAATTGAAAATTTCTTGCTATTGCACAATATTATGAAATTAGATATTTCTTGCTATTGCGAAATAATGTGCAATTGAAAATACTTGCTTTTGCACAATACTGTGCAATTGAAGATTTCTTTCTATTGCACAATACTGTGCAATTGAAGATTTCTTGTTATTGCTGAGTACTGTGCAGTTGAAAATTTCTTGCTATTGCACAATACTTAATATAATAATTTTGGATCCAGATTTGGACAAACTTGAAAACTGGGCCCATAATCAAAAATCTAAGTATATGTTTGGATTCAGCATATCAAAGAACCCCAAGAATTCAATTTTTGTTAAAAATCAAACTAAGTTTAATTTTGGACCCTTTGGACTTTAATGTAGACCAATTTGTATACGCGACCAAAAATTAAGAATCTACATACACAGTTAGATTTGGCATATCAAAGAACCCCATTTATTCAATTTTTGATGAAATCAAACAAAGTTTAATTTTGGACCCCGATTTGGACCAACTTGAAAACTGGGCCAATAATCAAGAATCTAAGTACATTTTTAGATTCAACATATCAAAGAACCCAACCGATTCATTTTTTGTCAAAATCAAACTAAGTTTAATTTTGGACCCTTTGGACCTTAATGTAGACCAATTTGAAAACATGACCAAAAGTTAAGAATCTACATACACAGTTAGATTCGGCATATCAAAGAACCCCAATTGTTCAATTTTGATGAAATCAAACAAAGTTTAATTTTGGACCCTTTGAGCCCTTTTTCCTAAACTGTTGGGACCAAAACTCCGCAAATCAATACCAACCTTCCTTTTATGGTCATAAACCTTGTGTTTAAATTTCATAGATTTCTATTTACTTATACTAACGTTATGGTGCGAAAACCAAGAAAAATGCTTATTTCGGTCCCTTTTTGGCCCCTAATTCCTAAACTGTTGGGACCTAAACTTCCAAAATCAATACCAATCTTCTTTTTGTGGTCATAAACATTGTGTTTAAATTTCATTGATTTCTATTTACTAAAACTAAAGTTATTGTGCAAAAACCAAGAATAATGCTTATTTGGGCCCTTTTTTGGCCCCTAATTCCTAAACTGTTGAAACCAAAACTCCCAAAATCAATCCCAACCTTTCTTTTGTTGTCATAAACCTTGTGTCAAAATTTCATAGATTTCCATTAACTGAAACTAAAGTTATAGTGCGAAAACCAAGAAAATGCTTATTTGGGCCCTTTTTGGCCCCTAATTCCTAAAATGTTGGGAGCAAAACTCCCAAAATCAATACCAACCTTCCTTTTATGGTCATAAACCTTGTGTTAAAATTTCATAGATTTCTATTCACCTTTACTAAAGTTAGAGTGCGAAAACTAAAAGTATTCGGACAACGACGACGCCGACGTGATAGCAAAATACGACGAAATTTTTTTCAAAATTTGCAGTCGTATAAAAATGTTTGTTTTTGGCCCTTAATTATTAGACTGTTTGTCCAATAACCAACAAAATATATTCCAACCTTCTACTTATGGTATTAAACATTGTGGTACAATTTCAGAACAATTGAAATACTTGTACACAACTTTTTATACCGACACTAGATTAAGGCTTGTTTTGGACACCTGTGTACCCCAGATTTCTTAAACCTTAGGGACTATAACTCCCAAAATCAATCCCAAGCTTGCTTTTGTTGACGTTATAAACGTTGTGTGATAATTTTATTGATTTCTATTTACTTATACTAAAGTTATTATCCGGAAACCATCCAAATTTCGGACAGGATACCAATTTAAGACCGCAAAATTTGTTGTGGTTGTATAAAAATGTTGAACATCTGCAATGAAATATAGTTTTAGAAATCGATTAGACTAGATAGGCCTTATGATTTTTTCCTCCTTATTGAAGGACCATTTACACTCAGGGCAGAGTCATCAGCAGGCAGTACAGATGTATTAAAACAACCTAGCATCATATTGCTAGTAGCGGGAGTAGCATTGTCGGGTAAATTTGTTCCCACTTTTTTTTTATAAAATGTTTGGTTCAAATCAAAATAGAATGCTTTTATCTCCCTAATACTTACATTGTACATAGAAGTGATACTACTTTGACAAATCCTTGTCCATGAGAGTTGTCTGTCAAATCTTAATTTCACAAAGAATGAATTGCATAACAATGAACTGAGCTCAAAGCAAAGTACTTTAATAATACACTTAGACAAAGAGCTAAATCCAGTGATATACTTTGTACTACAGGTCCTTCATGACCATCCATCCACCATGGCACCAAAACCATATCTCAATAACATTCCATACTACATGATTGGATTCAGTCCTGAAAAAGACATTACTTTTTTTTTTTATCGTATTTTAAGTATATATGCACAGGTGAAAACTTTACTGTGGTATAATCATTCAGTATCTAGCAACTATCAATTTGCTTCATGCACATATTGATAAAGGTTGACTGCTCCTCTGTTGGAAAATTAGAACACACCTCCACCTAATTTTAGTCAACTGACGAAGAAAAATTCAAAACTATATAAAATGTTATCGAAGACTTGTCAGTGTCTATTTACCATTGCCACTGAATAAGATTCCATATCTACTACCAATGAAAATCAAATATCCCTCTAATAGGCTTAGCATTGAAATCCCAGTTATCTACAATGGTAGTTACGCGGAACCTTGAACTAACAAAATTGAAACAATATATCTAAAATATTTGAAATGCATGTACATTTAATAATAATTACATTAGATGTAAGTTTCATTATAATACGTTATTCTGATTGGCCAACATGTTATTCCGTAAACAATTGCATCAGACAATAACATTTATCATGCATGATGACACGAGGTCCCACAAATAAGTGCACAGGCGAATTAAATAAAACTGGATAAAAATCGTGTTTTCATGATTTTAACTAAAAAAATGTAATTATAAGTATTGAATACTTCTTTTTGAAACTTTATAGGGTTGTAAAAGCGTTGACCGTGCGTACATTTTTAGAATGAAGCACTTCCGCGCTTCATACAAAATGTACTTCAGTTAACGCTTTTACCACCCAATAAATTTACAAAAAGAAGCATTCAATTCTTAAATATTAATTCTCCAAAATTCACTATATTTTTCCTTCTTTGGTGTTCTGTTGGAGACTGTATATTGACCTCTATGTAGCCTTTTCAACTTATAAAAGGGGGGGATACATTTCCATAGAATAAAACTTTTCAAAAAGAATTGATTCTATTTATTTTCAATAAATAATAAATATTGAAGTCTATAACAGGCATCTAGGAACAGGCTCAACATTATTTCTATACATATATTAATATACCAAAATGTGGACAAACCTACATTAAATATTCTACTTCAACGACTTCTATTAGTGGAGGAGATCAAATTAAAAAGTCGTTATGGTTAAATACTCCAATGGAAGTCTTTCCTGCTAAAATCTTGATGTGTAGAATGTGATGTACCATTTTTGGGTCTATATACTGTCCTTTAAATTTAGGTCATTTTAACACTGCAAAAAAACTATGGTCTCGAAATTGAGTTCTTTTTCGCAAAATAAACCCACTAAAACTGAACTTTAAATGCAAAAGACCCGTACATGGCTAACAGATTATAAGTGCTAGTATAGGGAATAGTCCAGAATTATACATGTTATTAAAGAATTCATGAAATTTACACCGATTCTGTCAGATGAATGGACTAGAATGAGATAAGTTAAAAAAAAGGCATAAAGGTTTTTTCCAACAGTTGTGGTGTAAATTAAATCAGTTGTATTTTATGGTTGACATATTTATGTATATACACTTATACATGTATGTACTAAGATCATTGGCTTTTCAATACCGATTATCTATTGATTTTTCTATTGTTGGTATTTTTCAGCTTCCTAAAACAGTTTTAACACAACATGAACGCAAGCTTGATATGGTGTCCTCACACATTTTGAAGTGGCTGCAAAAATTTTGGTTGGCATGTGTGGCCTTTTCTCATCAGTTATTTATTTGTGGTATTAAGAATGCATTCTGGCGTCACAATTTCATTTGAAAAGGCATGCAAAGTACAAATTCAAATGACATACGAAAACACATGTACATGTATGAGGGTAATACTGGGGTACCTTATTGTACAGAATGAAGATATTGCCAAAAGAAGATAACGGTAATTTTAAGACATGACATGTTCACTTTTTTCAGACGATAAAAAAATCAGCTGATATTAACAAATCACGCTATTTGTTTTCCAAAAATTATAGTAATGATTATTATTTGAGATCAGGATATTTTGACTAATCACAGTGATTTAATTAAAACTAATTTGAAGCTAGGGCCAGGATTTTTTAATTTGATGGTTTACGGATCCGCCGACCCGATTTTGCTGATTTCCAGAATAAAACTAAAATTGACTTTTCAGGCTTTTTTTATTCTCCCCGGCCCTAACAAATGCATTAACCCTGAAAAATAATTAAAATAACCTTTTTTTTATGAAATGAAATGCATAAACCACTAACAGAAGTGATGACAATTTCTGTTGTGAAAAAATGACACTTCCAGTTAACGTTTCAAAAAATAGACAAATCAATTATCAATGACCTTGAAAAGTCATTTGCGCAAATAATTTTGCAGAACGAAACCTGTGTTTAAAACCAATTACACAATAAGTTGGTTTCCCTTATTTGTCACCAGTCTGTAATATTCATGTTCTCATAGAAATAGACTTGTGCAAATGTGGACAGGTGGAAGTTCAAGACATCAAGTTAAAGTACTGAATTTTAACAAATCATTTCATATTTTCTTGTTTCATAGATAATAAAAAATATCTTCCATTTGGATAAAAAAAAAAACGGAATGCATGACAACAGATTATTTAACCTGATATTCTCGTTTTACCAGTGGACAAGTCTATTACGTTTTTGACACGCGTGTTGAAACTTATTTTGGTACGATGTTTTTACATTTTATTTTTATCATTTATAGTGCTTTTATTATTATTCACCAAGTTTTGATAAAGAGCTTCGGACGTTCATCTGTTGTTCTTGTTTGTGAAATGACGATTTAATTTCGTCTTTGACCGTGTACCCCCCTTTTTACAGGAAATTATTAGACAATTCCATTCGATGTTTACAGCTGAGCAATAATATTTCATCAAACTAAAATTTAAGAATGACAAAATAGTAGGTCAAACATTATTAGAAAGGTGAAATCTATATTTATTTTGCATATCAGGTTTCTGTCCTGAAAGATTTTTTTTCTTTTTTTTCCCGACTGACCGACCCGACTTTTTCATGGAGAAAATCCGTAAACCAACAAATTAAAAAAACGTGGCCTAACGGTAGCCAAGAATGAGTCGACTGTTTGCACCTGACAGTATATCACCCTCATGTATGTACATGTTTAATATCAGCTTTTCTACACATAAGCCAGTGAGCCGCAATGAACTTAATGGCGAGTGAGTGTAGCTAATGAGCTAATGTGAATCAAATTGTGTCCTCAGTGGGGGATATATTAAGGGATCTATACGAAGAAAAACTGATAATCTGTTTATCATTCTGCCTCGCACACATGTACAATGATGTATAGATTTTTAGCTTATCTACACATGAATATCATAAAATATTTGCCAGTGACCCGCAATGAACATTTTTAGCAAATGAGCCCAGCTGATGAGCTAAAATGAATCACACTGTGTGCTCAGTCAGAGTTGGTGATATTTTAAGGTATCTTTACTAAGAAAACCTGCAAATATCAGAGGCGGATACAGAACTTTTCATAACTCCCATCATGCTTCAGTGATTTCTTACATGTATATAATCAACTAAATTTTCCACATCCCCGTTGTCTGTCTATGCATCTGTTTATCGTTCTGCGAAATACATGTAGTACTAATACTGTTTTTCCCCTCCCTTACTTGGTCCTAGACAGTTGCTTACCTGTTTATCTTTCTATCACTGGCATTTTTAGACTAGAGATTTCATGGATGCGTTTAAACCCGACATAAAAAACCATGTTCTATTGACCCTTTCGGGATCCGGGGTGCGTCTATTTTTGAAGTTCTCAATCTGGAAGTCAGGATTTGATATTTTCTAAATGCGGGACTTTATAAGTATTTCATCTTTTTAATGTCATGATTTCGGGATCAGGACAACTTCGATCCCACTCTTAAATAATGACTTATTTTGACTTGCCTTCTAATTCTATTATAAAAAATCACTACTTAAAACAGGAACAATGACACAGTGACTATATTTAATCTACTTCAACTACTGATCACCTGATATGCAAAGCTAAAAACAGACACATAAATACGTGTTACATGAGAAGCCGGTTTGGTTACAAATAATTATGTCACATGAAGGGGCACTGATGCCACAATTTGCATTGATTTTGCAATACACTACAGTCCATTCATACAGAAACCATTATCATGCAGACATGCAACGTGAATGTTATTGGTTATCAAATAATACAGAATTAATGCATGTACGGTTTTAGAAGAAATTAGTTCGTCAAATGTGAGTTTGTTGTCTTGTGGTTGAGACCGATGCCGATGGCTTCAGTGCTGAAGGTCCTGAGTTAGATTCTCACTTGGGGTGCTAAAAATATCAGTACATCAGAAGGGTAATTTTCACCCTCTCACACACATCTGTCAATTTTGCGGGATTGTTGAAAACTTGCATATTCATCACTATCTGATTTTGTGGTTTTAACAATCCAGACAGACAAATAACAATAAGGTGTTTAGGAAAACATTACCTAAAACCTCCTTCATATAAGACAAAAAACATGGGAACTCATTCTGAATGGTCGAATGTGTTGAATATGTTAACTGCAGTTGAGATGGTAAAATCACAAATCAGCCGTTAATGTAAATGGACTAAAAGTATTTAACTTTTGCGCAAATTTAAAGGGAAATGACGGGGAAGGGGCAAATTAGCGTTCAAGGGGAGCAAATGCTGTTTGAATTAGTAAGCAGGTTTTAAATGTAGAGGGAAAGTGGAGTCATCTTTTTAAACTTAAGTTAAATATAACTTATGTAGACTTACCTTCTAATTCTAGAAAGAAAAAAAACCACACAACTATTTCTAATCCACTTGGACTACCGATATGCAAACCTAAAAACGAAAAGAAATATATCATAAAATATTGATTGAAAAATCATAACACTTTAAAAGGATAATTCAGACACGTGTTACACGTGGAGCATGTTTGTTTACAAATACTAATGTCACGTGATCGCGCACTGACCTCGCATGTTGCATCGCCTTTACAATTTACTAATACATAACCATTTTCATGCAAACATGCAACGTGAATGTGATTGGTTATCAAATAATACAAAATAATGCATGAACCGTTGAAGAAGAAAATATTTCATCAAATAGATGCGATTTTCACTTTCGACACGAATAGGTCGAGTTGACATTTCTGTCATCGGAGATAGTATTGAGATAAATGGGATAAAACGGTCAGTCAAAAAGGTCTAGAGAAGCACATTAGTAGAACCTTAACATAAATAAGTAATACTTACCAAAATTTCTCTAATTGATAAACTATATAACTGAAATTTCACAAAAATACCGGTAAATAATTTTGTTGATGGTGACGAAGCTGGTTAAATTGGCGCGAAAAAATATTCTTACTCTTATTGCTTCACGTAAAAAAAAATGTATAGAATTGAATTCGACTACAGTTCAGCATAAAAAAACGTGAATATGCAAATGCCTGGTAATATGTTGATGATAAAGTGTGTATAAATTTTCGTAAACGAAGTTACCCGTATACTTCACCAAGAATTACATCTGAGCGCAAAGATCTGTATGTGTGATTTGGTTTATGTAACATCGTAGAACTCCAATCGGAACTACTCGGCCTTTCTGGTTGCACGAAGAAATAACTGTACTGCATAGCGAGAATGGCCGAGTAGTTACGATTGTGTAGAACTCAAGGTCAAGGTACAACATGGTTATATTAACGGAATTTTTTGTGTTGCTATTAAATCATTGAGGCCACGTGATTGAAGCCATCTATTTTTATTGCGGGTTCCACATATTTAAATCGGAATTATAGAAAAAATGAAATGTTGTGAGCAGAATCATAACAGAAATGATGAACACTGCAACATTTCCAGCAAAATATAAATAGGATGGAGGATCTGTGTATTCACATTATTTGTAAAACTCTCCTTATTCCTGTGAAGCGTGGGCTTTACATCGAGGCTTATTATGCTAATCATCGACGCCGCAGTACTTCAACCAATCAGACAATGTTTATTTTGGGCATTCGATCAGATTTTGGAATATTTTAATCGAAATCATAGAAAAATGGAATGTTGTTAGTACATATAAAATAGAAAATGATGAATACTTTTAGCTAAACATAATTTGGATGGGGGTTCTGTGTATTCGCATTATTTGCACAACTCTCCTTACTGATGCCATATTTTGGAATTTCCGTGACCTAAATGGTTCGCGAAAATTAATATTTTTATATATAGTATAGTAATCAAACATTTTTGATCCAAGTATCTTTACACGTGCATGTTTTTATAGTACCGCCTACTGGATTGAGTGACAATTTGATTTATATAAATAGTATATCTTGGAGAATTCTTACAGTTGTTATAAGCATGTATAAGCAGTAACTATTTTAAGAAGTAGAATTTTTTCTTCTTCAGAATTACCACAGACTTATTATCTAGGGGTTGGGTAAGCGTTTAGCAAAGAAAAATTCGCGTCCGTTCTGGAGGGTATACCGTCCACGTTTAAGGGTGTGACGTAACGTCCACCTTGGAGGGTAGCTTGGTCCAATATTTAGGTATAGCGCCCGCGCCTAAGCCCAACTATAGCCTCTGCACCCACATACGACGTTCGTGTGAGTCATATCCTTAGGTATGCATCCCCATGTCGAGTCCAACTCTGATGTCCGTGCTGTGGCTCAAATATATCGTGAGTGTACGCGCGCAGGTCTAACTATAACGTCTCGCGTCCCGATTTCAGGTCCAAATATGGAGTTGGTGTCCCGATGTCCGCGTGAAGGCCCAAATATAGTGTTCGCGTCCGCGCTCAGGTCCAACTATAGCGCTCGCGTCCGCCCGAAGGCCCAAATATAGTGTCGGCCTGTGAGTCATACCCTTAGATTTCAGAGTCAACTACGGTGTCCACGCTAAGGCCAAAATATAGCGTCAGCGCATGCGCGCAGCGCATTCGCGAGCGCGCGTCTCGCGTCCGAGGTTTGGGGGCTCATACTGCTCGCACTATACTACTTTTATTATTTTTCATATTTTAATGCCTGTCCAGCCTCGTTTACTGTGATTTTACCCTCCTTCTCGTCATTAGAAAGTATTGGAACATTTACAGCAACTGAACTTGAATTATCTCTCTTCTTAAATAAATTTTCATAGAAAAGTTTTACTTCTTTTAAAATTTTGTTCTAATCAGTAAGTATTTCCCCATTATCTCTTTCAATTTTTGGTATAATTTTACTCATAAATTTTTTTGCCTCCAGTCCACAAAAATAATTTGTTGGTTTTTCACCTTCCTCTATCCATTGAACACGTGATCTGACTATTTTACCCTTTAATTTTTTAATACGTAATTGCTCAAGTTCAATTTTTTTGCTCTCAAGTTTAGTTACTGAAAGTTCGTCAACATTTTCCTCTTACTGTACAATTTCATTTCGTAAAGTTGTTTCCCTTTTTTCAGATTCCCTTTTTTTGTAACTGGAATAAGAAATACTTTCCCCCCTGATTTCCATTAATAGTGTTTCAAGAAAAAGTTGGTGATTAATTCTCATTTGAATAAATTCATTATCTATCTCATCAATGTTGTCAAAATCATAAACTAGTGCACAATATTTTGCTTTGATTTCACTAATCTTTTGTTTAACTGTATTTATATATTCTATATCATAAAGTAAGGAGTTGTTGAACTTCCATAAACCTTTTCCTCTAATAAAAGGATTAAATTCCAGTTCAAGTAATACCATAGAATGATCTGAACGATTATAGCTTGGATGTACTTCACAGTTTTTGAGACTATTTAACATATTATCTGTAAGAAGAAAGAAGTCCAATCTAGCCTGTTTAAATGGAGTTCTTTTTCTCCAAGTATACTTTTGGACATTGGGATAAAGCTCCCTATATAGATCTATTAAACTTTTTTCTTCCATGATTCCTAAAATACTATCTCTAGCCTTAGGATTATTAGTATGTTTGTAGTTCTCCTGGTATAAACCACCCATCAATGTAGACATAAAACAAATACTTGCACTAAATAACCAATTATAATCAATACTTGTACATGTACCAAATATCCAAGTATAACCAATACTTGTACCAAATATCCAAGTATACATAAATACTCTGAATATACACGCCATAAAAGGCTATAAAAAATACCAAAGACTTTATAAAGTGGATAGTTGCACGACAACGCCGATGCTCTATATTCAATAAGAAATAAAAACTATTCATACATATATATATATATATATATATACACATATCATATATTATTCAAACGTCAGTATTAAACAAAAAACTCTCCAAATATAAAGCTTAATAAACTTTGACCAGAATTAAAATTTACCAAGAAAATTCGACTGCTTAGATTGACGATGTCGTGCTGAATAATTACATAGGCAATAAAAAACCGCGAAAATAATTTTGAAGCAGGAAAACATGACGCCCTCTATGCTACATATGATGAAACACCCAGGAGAAATTAATTTCGTTCTAATGCACTGCCCGTTTAAACGAATGAAATTATAATTACAATCTATATAAGGGTTCTGTACAAGATTGAAGTTACCACAAATTATGTAACTTTCATTTTCAAAATCATCAACAATGCCCATAATATTATCACAAAAATCAGGACTATCCATATTTGGTCCATATAATCACACTAAAGTAATTTTTTGATTTTCTACCAAAATTTCTAAAATTAAATAGTTACCATTTATATCTTTTTTTTTTCTTTTAACACTTTGAACTCAAAATTATTGTTGAATAATATAGCAGCTCCTCTAGAATTGGAACTGACAGAAGAAAAATATCTTTCATATCCCCACATAGATCTAATACTATTTTCTAAATCACTTGTAAAATGTGTATCCTGGATACAGTAAATATTACATGCTTTTAACTTCCGCATATTAAAGACATCTTTTCTTTTAACTTTATCTTTGAGTCCCTGACAATTAACAGATAGAATTTTTAAAGAACCCATATTTGTAATAACTTTGTATCAATATACAACATAAAATATTTTTTTCAAAAACAGCACAACATTGCTGACAGTAACAGGAAATATAGATATCAAACATGATAATTAGCAGAAATTGAAGACAGTAAATTTAAAGAAATTGTTATGAAAAAAGATTAAACACATTATGTAAATGATTCAATATGGCAACACAAAAGTATCATTCTATACGTGTTATGTCAAAATTTATAGTATTGCAGAATTTATATTTTAAAACTAATTTTGCCAACCTAATGTTTAAACAATAATTTAATAGTATTCACAATGATTATATATCCCTTATCGCATTTGACGTCGTTATCGGTAGTCAACGCTAGAATGTAACGTAAAACAAACCGATAAATTGCACGTTGAAATTGAGATATTTTTTTCTAAACATTATCCATGCGAACTGAATAGTATATTCTTATATTACATGTAAATACTTCTGTAAACTAATGCCGTATTTACGATTTAAAATTTAATTTTGTGATAAATTTCTATTAAAACTTTTCAAATGCTTGTTTTGACATACGATACATATTCTTATTGTCTTGAGAGGAATGATTAAATTTTATAAACAATATAATAAAATCCCACACATCACCAAGTCTCATTATTACGGAAGCCGATAAGGGCCATTCAAAAAAAAAAATTTATGTCGTAATTACGACATAGCATGTCGTAATTTCGACATAACATGTCGTTATTACGACATCGCTTTGTCGTAATTTCGACATTACATGTCGTTATAACGACATCGCTATGTCGTAATTTCGACATATCATGTCGTAATAACGACATCACTATGCCGTTATAACGACATCCCTATGTCGTTATAACGACATCGCTATGTCGTAATAACGACATCGCTATTTATAAAAGAATATGTATTATGATTGCCAAAAGACTAAATGACACAGATATTAACAACTATACGTCATCATAATGCCCCCAATAATTAGAAACCACCCGCATAGTCAGCTATAAAAGAGGGAGGCAAGATACCAGAGGGAGAGTCCCCGAAATGCTGTGTTGCAGACAGTGTTATTATTCAATTATTAGCTCCCTTGGTAAAACTCCAAATTTCATAATTAATACATTTTATTGTTAAATAATTTACATAAAGCTTAATAAGTATATATTTGTTGATTGCATAGCTTTTGCTATTTGAATTCATTGGTTAAAGATATTTATTTATATTGTAAAGTTTAATATTTGCATCGTCGCAAAATCTTTGGATACCTTCTTTGAATACCTTCAGTGAGAAACTTATATATTTTTTAAAACACGATTGAGGATAATAAATTAATGATTGACAAATAGCTGTACAGACAGTTTAGGAAGATTATATGTTATTCAGGTCTCAGACAGGGTATATACTGTGACATTCCCGGCTTAGAGTTTATATCCCCTGAGCCGAAGGCGAAGGGGATATAAGCCCTAAGCCGGGAATGTCACAGTATATACCCTTTCTGAGACCTGAATTACACATATATTACGGATTACACCTGACTTAATGTTATTTTCCAGTGCAGGTATTTGTTGACAACGCATATGTATTGAAAAACCCAACCTGATATGTTCGGCATCCGTGAAGGATTTTCTAATTTGCTGTGAACATAATTTTATCGTGTATGTAATAATTTATAATAACACTTTTAACATTAGATTTAAGTATTAAAAGTGTAAAATGCGTGATTTTGTATCAAAAATGTATTATTGACTGAAGCACGTCATTATTTTCCCTCTGTGAGCCTCTGACAGTCTGATAGCTTTTGACTACGTCACATAGTAACCGGTGATATGATGACGTTTTTGAGGTTCCAATTGGGGATAAAAACGTCGTATATACCCCGGCAGTTTCCTGAATATATACTGACATCTCTGTGTTGTTATCCAATCACAAACCTCGACACATTTGTAATCCGTAATATAATACTATGTGAATAAGTGAGCCTATCTTGCCAGCTAAGCATCCCATCTCCCTCAATTAAAGTATCAATTACTCTAATGCTACTCTCAAACGTTGGGCACGATTTTCCTACAACAAAATGCGACGTCGAAGAGTTTACAAGTTTTATTCGGTTTTTTATATTGTTGGTTGATTCTGGTTCTGTTCGTTTTGTGATGTCATTTTATCAAAAAATTACCTCGAGTTGTTGAAATCGATATAATAATGTTTACCCTTTAAGTTATTTCAACTTAAAATGCAGTACTGTCGCAAGTAATGTAGGAAGGAAAGATGAGACGGAAGTACATGTAACAGTATACGGTTTTCATATTTTTTTTTATCATAGGATGTTTACCTTTCAAGTTGCATATCATCTGTCATTGTAAAATTTCTATATCTTAATTCATCCCCAATACAAATATATCTCTGCAAGTAAATCGAACATTTTTACCCTTGGCTAAATTTGAATAGAATTGTATTTTCCCTGACACATAAGTTGTCGAAATACACCCCTTCAATTACTTGAACCTTGGCTTGAGAATAATTTCCCAAGTCATCTTCAGATATATACATTTTAATATATAGTAATCTAATTCTGGGTCGTCCGCGAAAACGGCAAATACAAATATAATCCCGTTTTTTTTTTTAATTCGATGAAACGGTTTTCGTTGCTGTTTGGGATTCGTCTTTCAATTACCTCCATTTCATGCACAAGTTTATATTTACGAAAAGTTCCGGCTTCGCTAGTACAAATATTACTTTCATCACGAAATAGCAGGACAAATCGCGAAGTAAAATGTTCCGTGAACTGGTATTAAGTGTTTTGATATTGGTGATTGCACCTAACTGAAGTGACGACTTTAAATGGTCTATTTCGGAGTACTTCCGTAACATAAATTTCAATTTATTTTATAAAATGGGATTTTCCCCCATTTCCAAATTCTTTTAAATAAATCATTAAAAGCTATACAATTAATAAAAATTGCAAAATTTAACCTGTGTCGAACCTATTTCCCCGGGCGGAGTCTTTAGCAACATGCACTAAAAATATTTTCGGCAGCAATCATTAACATCTTTCTCCAAATTTCATAACACGATTTGTTTTAATTATCATAAACATTTAATTGAAACTTTAGCACATTTTAAAAAATGGCTACCGTTTTGTAATGTATGGAAGCATTTTATTCCTTTAAGACCCAAATATGTAGTTAATAAGGAAAGAATCTTGGCATTTTTTACTCTTCGTATATCTAACTTTTGTTTTCACCAATTATAAAAAAATACGCCTTTTAACTGCTTTGAAAAACGAAATATCAACTTGGACAAAATGGCTACCGTTTGAAAAACAACTGTGTAGAGAAGATTTTATTGAATCAGCAATATTTGAACTCACATGAGGCAAATATTTGTACTTTTGTTAGATTTTATTATTGTCTTTCTATTTTTATTCATTTTCTACTATAATATGCATGCAGTCGAGTCAAATGAAATTTGGTAAAATAACGGCTTTAACGCCACAAAGAACCGACACATGTCGTTGTTCCTGTCAAGAATCAAGAAGATCAGAGAATAGGATCACTATACATAAGAGTTAAAACAGTTTTTCATAAATGTAACGTTGGATGGGGACATCCGTTTTTTTTCACATAGCTTTCTTTTTTTAATCCTCAAATATACTAGATATTACTTAGGAGATGATCAAGAGCTGTAAAAACATAATTCAAAACATATATTGAATTTGTTATAATATTGGTTCGTGTTTTCTAACATTTTTATTTTATTTTGCGGATGAAATTTCGAAGATTCTGTTTTAAATCCTTGGGGTTGTAGGAACATCGCGCGTGCCCAACGTTTGAAAGTAGAAATAGAGCTATCAATACTTCAATTCACCCTTATACCAAGAAGCCATGTAGTTTGCGCTCATTTAAAGGGAGATGGAAAGCTTGGCTTGACTTGGTTGTACAATTTCAGTCCTCTAATAATTCCACATTTCATTCTTCCAACATGTGTGACTGCATAGCTTTTCTACGACCGGTAGCTTGTTAATCTTAACGACTTTGTCTGACTGAGCAGCATAGCACTCTGGGCCATGATTACCTAAATTGTTATCTATAACATATATAAATTTCTCACTGAAGGTATCCTAAGAAGGTATCCAAAGATTTTGCGACGATGCAAATATTAAACTTTACAATATAAATAAATATCTTTAACCAATGAATTCAAATAGCAAAAGCATATGCAATTAACAAATATATACTTATTAAGCTTCATGTAAATTATTTAACAATAGAATACATTAAATATGAAATTTGGAGTTTTACCAAGGGAGCTAATAATTGAATAATAACACTGTCTGCCACATAGCAATTCGGAGACTCTCCCTCTGGAAGCTTTCTTCTTTTATAGCTGACCATGCGGGGGCTTTTCTAATTATCGGGGACATTATGATGACGTATAATTGTTAATTTCTTTGTCATTTAGTCTTTTGCCTATCATAATACATATTCTTTTAAATATAGCGATGTCGATATTACGACATAGCTATGTCGTTATTACGACATGATATGTCGAAATTACGACATAGCGATGTCGTTATTACGACATGTTATGTCGAAATTACGACATGTTATGTCGAAATTACGACATAGCGATGTCGTAATAACGACATGTTATGTCGAAATTACGACATGCTTTGTCGTAATAACGACATAATTATTTTTTTTTGAATGGCCCTTATCGGCTTCCGTACATTATGACATAGTACCACGATATGTGATGATACACGTATTAACCTTCTACAATATATAAACAATACCAAATTTGTGTAAAAAAAAACCCACTTAAATATATAAAACAACTATCCACAAAAGACCATGATAATAGAATAAGTAGACAGCTCTCTCACAAGCACAAAACCCCTAACTGTAAAAATATAATGGCATACACTACAGGCACGGGGACACATTCTACTGAATCCACACAGCACGAGTAACAAACCCTGCAGAAAATATAAAAAAAAAACAGATGAGGTATGATTGCCAATTAGACAATGTAGATTTCTTTTATACTTTTAATACGGCAAGTTATTGTATGAAGAACCTAAGAAAATAATTTAATATTTGGCGCAACATTATGCATGCCAAATGCGGAAAATCTTGCATGGTTAATCACACGAGAGAGTTTGCTTATAAGAAATTAAGTACGACAGAGAAAAAAGTCTGTATGAAATTTTTCGTCTTTTATTTTGCCACGCATTAATCCGCAATATTTACTACTGTACATAAAACAATAAACCAATTTGTTCAAATGAAAACATTCTATGAGTATTTTATCAGAAAATATATCAAACAAGAATGTGTCCCAAGTACACGGATGCCCAACTCGCACTATCATTTTCTATGTTCAGTGGACCGTGAAAATTGGGTAAAAACTCTAATTTGGCATTAAAATTAGAAAAATCATATCATAGGGAACATGTGTACTAAGTTTCTAGTTGATTGGACTTCAACTTCATCAAAAACTACTTTGACCAAAAACTTTAACCTGAACTGGGACGAACGAACGGACGGACGAACGGTACGACGAACGAACGAACAGACCGTCACACAGACCAGAAAACATAATGCCCTCTATTATCGAAGGTGGGGCATAAAATTTTGCAATGCGTTTAAAACTGTTAGTATGAAATAAATATCAGTTCATAATTATATCACTCACTTTAAAAAAGTGGGGTATACTGTTTTACCTCTGTCTGTCCATCCGCCAGTCCGTCCGTTCGTCCCATGAATATTTTCGTCGCATATCTCTTAGGAACTACATTACAAGGATTTCTGAAATTTGGTTTCAGGGTTAATATAATTCAGTTATATGGTGCCGGATGCGTTTTCAGATTCATCACTCAACAACTTCCTGTTTACCGAAATATTTCGGCGGGGGTATCATCAGTAAGCAGAAACTCAATGTTTCACTTGTTTTAAATGGTTAAGAAGTTTACTTAAATCTCCTACTAAAATCGCCAAAATCGGCTTTAGAGGTCCCGGCCACTCATTTTCTAAGTGGAAAGGGGATGGAATTAACTCGGCTCATACGGCACACAAACTATAATAAACCTACAATTTGGTTCTTTGGCCAGGATGTTGTCTTTTTGACAGATTCTGCATTTCCTTTCTCAATTTTATTCAGGACAAGTTTTATCTTAATTCTTGTTTTACATTTTCTAAAAGTAAACAAAATATAGGTGTTCTGCTTCCATTCGAAAACAAATCTTTTAATCTTTTATTCTTAAATGCTCTGTTTGGTAGGCCATGAAGAAACAAAACAACAAAGAAAGGAAGAAAAATCAGCAATAATCATTAGAAAATAAAAGATGTTAGAGGCTTGAGCTAATTCGAAAAATGATTAACAATTTTGGATGCATACACGAGATTGTTTAAGCTGGTTAGTCACTGTTACAATGTTGTCAAATATATGTATACTATTTAATGACAGTTCAATTTCGTTGTATTAATTTTCTTTGATTGTGAATAAAATGAGATGCGAGATATTGTTTGACTTAAATTGAGTTGTTAACTTGATTGAAATAAATATGCAACTCTAGTATGAAATGTTATACAACGACGAGAAGACAATTTTTAAATTGATAATTTTGACTTAATGATCAGGAGTCACTGACTGTATCGCCCGTCGTGTAAATCTCTAAATTCACGGATAGATAAGGTTAACAATCCGATAATTAACTTTCAATAGTATTTTTTAACGCCATGTAAAATCAGAAACAGAAACAAATGCAATTTTGCAATGTTGCGTTTATTTTCAAAAAAAGATGATGCTGGATATATTACAATGATCTGTAAACATGAGGCAAGGACTAATGGAGGAAGTACAAGCTGAAAAAAAAAACAACATATAATTAGATCACATCAAATAAACTTGTTGTTCTTCATATTTTTTTCAATCTTGAAATGTCATACTTTAGATGTTAAAAAACAATCTATATTACTTTTGCACAATATTGAAATTTTCAAGTTCACTTCGAATCAAATTTCTCTGATAAAGGATATCCAGGCGAAACTTATTGTAATTATAGTAATACATACAAATAGTTGATATTTATTACGAACACGGAAAGATTGAAATTTCGTACTTGAGATATATTTTCAATGTTATTTAATAAAGTTTTCAAAATGTTATTTTTCGTTTTAATCACTTTTAGTTTAACGTGCATTTTAGTTTGTTTTGTAAACATTGACATGCGTATATATATATTGCAAGAAATATATCTGAAACGGATGAAATTGCACACGCAGCTGCAGTTCTCATTTAACGATAACATTGAAGATAATACATGTAGAAATGAACTATTCAAAGAAGGCAAAGATATGTTTTTATTGGGTAAATTAAAATAAAACGGCGTAGATAAATCCCATTCTAGATACGGCGTGCGAAAGCGAACAAAATTTTGCATAAACTTTTGACGACAGGTAAGTTTGTCGAGATATATTTCTGTTACCTATAGTATTCGAGAGTCCCGTTTAAAATCTTTGATTAAACACATCAACAGTAAAAGAAATACCAAGAAAATATCAAAATTTTAATAGACGTCCAAAAAATACATTTTCATTGGTACAATATTTGAAAAATTATGCTAGTCTGCATGGTTTACCACAAACAGTACCTTCTTACAGACATGTCAGACTCTGAACCTCAGATTGTGTTATCAATAGTCGGGTTTTGACACATATGTATCAGCATTTCAGACAAATGGAACTGGGTGTAGATATAAAAAGATGAGTATGAGTGCCAATGAAAAAACTCACCATCCATGTCATAATTTAAAAATGACTTCACGGTTAAGCTAGCCGCGAATCAAGCTAACCAAAGATATTACCTTTGCCTTTACACTCAGTAGAATCGGCTGTAAATTAATACAAGTATTAAACGCCCTA
The DNA here is from genome assembly GCF_963676685.1 of Mytilus edulis. Lineage (NCBI taxonomy): Eukaryota > Metazoa > Mollusca > Bivalvia > Mytilida > Mytilidae > Mytilus > Mytilus edulis. The sequence goes on from NC_092349.1 coordinate 22,453,200, forward strand.
TTGGCAAAATATATTCCACTCCTTTAGATTAAATGTTCAAAACACTGACCTTCCACGACAAATTCCCACATTGAGCTCCTTTAATCTATATTTCATTTCTAATTTTATTGTCAATTTGATTTTGAATGGCCAAACTGTTTTAACTGGCAATATGAATTGATTCAATCTAAACCTTAGTAAGATCGAATAAGAGTAAAAATAAGTCAAGTTGCAGATCCTTAATATCAAATAAAAACAAACAGACACCACGCGTGAAATCATAAATCATAAACAGAAAACTCAGATGACCATGTCTTAAAATCAAACGAGTGAAACAAAAAATAACACAGAAATTTAAAAATTGAGCAACACGAACCCCATGAAAAACAAATAGTGCCCTGGAAGAATCAGGAGTTCACACTTCAGTGTGTTTTTTTTTTTATTACATTTAAGATAACACTGAAATCGCTACCAAAATAAAAAGAATTCTTTTATATTTGAAATCCAACAAATGGAAGTCTTTATTGTTCTGTTTTTGTAGGAGAAAAAAATCGGTATATGACTGATTATCTTGCTTTGTGTGTGCTACATGTAACTGGACGATATTAGAAAAATAAGCCTTTGGTCATCATGGTCATACTAAACGTTTGGTAGATTTTGTCAAGCTAAAAAAAGTTATTGACGATCGATCAAACTGTGATACTGTATCGCATGTGGCAGAATTCTTCCAAAAATCATCATCAATAAGATAAGTCGGTTAACATTGTACGCAAAAGAACGATGAAACTACTTAGAAAATGGAGAGATTAGAAACCAGTTTTATCTGTTTTGATTTAACCTATTCTATGGTAACAGAAAGAACCATTATTTCATCGTTGCTCATAATAAATCAGAAATTAATTTTACAAAAAAAAAATGAACAAAATAAAAAGAAATAGATACTCTTCATCGTCCTTTATAATAGTTCGATAAGTTGGCTCGTCCTGTAGTTATTCCTGCAGACAGAATTGCACGTGTTAGGTAGGAACATCTATATTAAAAAAATCGTCCATATGCTAGGAAGGAATATCAGGCTACATTTTTTCAAGTACCAGGAGAAGAGTAAAGTAGTAAATTGCTGCAAAAAATCGACGTTTAAGTGTATGATTTCAACGTTACGTTGAATTTTACGTTAGAGCACATTTCATGTGTTACCAGAATTGAAATTTCTCAACTAATTTTTCACCGATCGTTTTCAAATTTTTTACATTGAGTTGGCATAAGTATTTTCTGTTTAATTAATAAAAAATCTGATAATTTATAATTTTTGCCATAAGGGTCGTTTTTGCTTGTCGGGCGTCAATTATATTCTTCGTTTAAGAAAATGCATATCAAGTTCATTGCATCTCATATGCCAGCTAGTGGAAAATAGGAAAGGCGAACGTTACATGACTTATTAGGATGATGTTAAAATCAATCGGGTCCAGGACCAATCCAGTATATCTTATCATAATCCTTCGTTTTTATATCAATTTTCTATGTGCATACGTTAAAATCAGTCGGGTCCAGGACCAATCCAGTATATATTATCATAACCCTTCGTTTTTAATTCAATTTTCTATGTGCATACATTAAGAGCAATTAAGAGTTGGTAAGCTCAGTGTATGATAAATATTTCCGGTTATGGAATACTTTCTTCTGCATTTATTTCCATATTTTTTCTAGAAATTCACAATTGCATGTTTGTAGTATAATTATTGTGTGTGTACTAAAAAGGGTGTGTCGGTTATGGTCTTGTAGACCTAGACTTATCCTCATCTGGTATCCATAGCCTATATGTTTCCTCCTTTGTAATATGTAGAATAGTTCCAATTTGATTTCTCTGATGGGGATACGACATTTGTTTATACAATCGGTTTTTTTTTTAAATTTCTTCTGTCTATTTTTTTAGGTATTGTTCTCTCTTTTTTTTATTGATAAGCTCTTCAAATAGTTTATTGTTCTTGATATTTTTTACTTTTTATTGATTTCGTCTGTTTATATATGTTTCTTCTTTGAATTCGTTAAACATGTTAAATACTCTTTTAGATTATTATGTTGATTTGTATGTAAAACGTTTCGCTGATTGCTTTAAATACTCTAAAAAATACACACGCTTATCTACTACACTTTGCAGGATCTATCTTAACGCTATAACATAGAAAGCGAAAGAAACTGCTGTAAATCTTATTGGAATAACAATCATCTCTCAAACAGAGACTGATAGTACAAACTATTCTCAAAAAGGATAACACCATATAGAACTCTCTAAAATAGAGACTATTAAAATATATTATACTCAAGAAAAATAACAAATATAAAGTAATACCTTAAGGTTGCACTTTGTAACTACAGCTGTTTCTCAAAACACGCCTCTTTTGGGGAGATCTTGAATATTCATAGAAAATTATTTTGTTTACATACAGGTTCCCAGTTATACTCTCTGTGTTCCATCTCACAGAGACATAACTTGGGAATGTTACCAGTAAACAAACATGTGCATATTGTTTACATTGAAAGCTGTGGTAACCTTTCATTCGAGGTAGGGGTAGTTAAAAAAATTAGTGTTAGTTTAAACTCTGAGAAGTTCAGGGCATATAAACGTGCCACACAGCCCTTTATTTTGACCTTTGAAAAAAATTGTGGTGCATATGAACTTTCAATTCTAGGATAAGATTTTTTTTCAAAACTTCATAGTAAAAGTGGTACAATTTTAGCCGTAAAAGGACTTCCTATGGGAAATTGCATTGTCAATATTTACAGAAATGCAACCGCTCAAATAGAGACTGCTTAGTTCAGTTGTTCTCAAATAGAATAACAAATCAAGATACTAAATTTCTCAAATAAAGTACTGAAATCATAAGCAATGAAGAAGAAAAAAGGAAAACAAAACAAAACAATATTTGAGTAAATTAAACACTCATAATAGAAGGAGAAAACATTTTATAAAGAACAATCAACACGATGCAAAAATTGAGAAAGCGTTAAATTACATAGATATCTTTACTCAAAAAAACCTAACTAATGATGAGAAAGAATAGCTTTAAAAAATTTTCGAGCGAATAAAAATATTATAATTAAAATCTGATAAGAACTCATCCACAGTCGTTCTTGATAAGAAATCATACATTAAACAGGCAATGGTTATACTAAATAAACATACATTATGAACAAATCCAGGAGTGTCATACAGCAAATATTTCAGAAACTATAAATGGAATGCTGAAAAAATTACAAGATGATAATTACCTTGATAACACTACATATGAGTATTTAACAAGATACGAAAATAAAAGACTAGGAAGATTATATATACTACCAAAGATACACAAATTAAGTCAAACTGATCGAGACAAAATAAAAGCAAACAGTGAACATTTAAATGAAGTTCAAATCCCTGGCAGACCAATTGTTTCGTTATGCAACAGTCCGGTTGAAAGAATGGGTCAATTTATAGACTATTTTCTCAATCATGTTGTGAGCACACTTTGGATATATACAAAGGACACGACCGAGTTCGAAATTGAAAGTGTAAAAGTGCTTTAAAATATCCTATCATGCAGTTTTGATATTGTGAGTTTGTACAATTCACTCACACACAAAGAAATAATTGAGGCGGTCGATAGAGCATGGCCAAAAATACTCGAAATTAAATATGATATTCCTCTTTCATCCAAAAATGAAATACTCGAGCTGTTGAATTGCGTGCTAACAAATAATGAATTGAATTTAATGACATAATATTCAAACAGAGATGTTGGATTCTTATGGGAAACCCAATGAGTCCTAGTTCAGCTGATATCAGAATGTTTGAGATAATTTTAAAATACTTGATCGATTACCGTTTAAAAACAATATCACTCATTTATCAATTCATCGGGACGATGGCTTTGTCCTATTTGATTCCAGTGAAGACAATCTTATGACTTTCTTCGACATCGCTAATACTATACACCCATTAATTAGATTTACACATGATATATCATCAGAAAGTATACAGTTTCTAGACATAACTGTCAACGATGGAAAAAAACGAAATTTTAGACGTCAAACTATATAGAAAACCAACTGATAATTTCCAATACCTGGAACGAACATCAACCCACCCTACATCCGTATTTAAAGGATTCATTACTTCAGAAATTAACGTTTTAGTAAAGAAGTCCCACTTTTTAAGTCTATACTTTTTAAAAGAGGACATTACGAAAATGAAATTGACAACATTATAATTAATACAACAAAACAAGAAAGAAAACAAACTTTGAAATACAATTATAAAAATAAGAAAGCGGCTCCAACACTCATTTTTGCGACAAGATTTAACTAGGCATTTAAAGGAATCGGAAGTGATTTAAGGAAACATTGGCAACTAATCGAACAAAACAGAAATACAAAATATATGTTTCCAAAACCACAAAACCACCACGTACAAAAGGCATAAAAATCTAAAAGAATATTTAAGGAATTCTACAATGATGTGATCATATAAAGTCAAATAAAAGATAAAAATATCACACACAATAGAACTGCTAAAATAAAGAGAGAAATAAATAACAAAAAACAGATAAAAACAAAAAAGAAACAAACAAACTAAAACGTATGAACAGGTGTCGTACCCCCATAAGAGAAATCAAATTGGAACTATTCTACATATTACAAAGGAGGAAGCATATAGGCTGGGGATACCTGATGCGGATAAGCCTAGGTATACAAGACCATAACCGAAACACCCTTTTTTAGTACACACACAATATTTACACTACAAACATGCAATTGTGAATTTCTAGAAAAATATGAACATAAATGCAGAAGAAAGTATTCCATAACCGGAAATAATTATCATACACTGAGCTTATCAGCTCTTAATTATACTAAATGTATGCACAAAGCAAATTGAATTAAAAACGAATGATTATGATAAGATATACTGATTTGGTCCTGGACCCGATTGTTTTAAAAGGTTAATAATTAGTCTTTTCGAAAATCAAGAATAAAAGCACCCCAAAAGTTATTAAACCCTAGCATCTGTACTTATTCAAGCACATAGACACAACTATTGATACAAATATTCTTCGTTAATGAAACTTAAGAAAATGCATATCAAGTTCATTGCATTTCATATGACAGGGGAAAAAAGGAAAAAAGGAACGTTATATGACTTATTGGGGTGAAAATTGAGTAATAATACTGCTATGTGATGAGTTATATAAAACTGCTTGTAAAAGTTGGTTTGTATGTTATATCAAACTTTTATGTATCAAAATTTCTTACGAATTTGTTGTGCCACCTTTTTGTGTGAAAATTTATTATTGGTGATATATAATATTAGAAATGTAATATACTTTGACTGACGGTAAGATTTAAAAAAAATGTTACATACATTTGAAAATCGTCCAATTCACTCAATTTATATGTTCATCTGATATTAAAGTTTGATGTAAAATAAAAGCTGATACATCACTCTTTAATCTGATACCAATTTTTTGATGATATCTTTGTTCGGGAATTTATTATAAGCGTTCCCGTGTTTGAAAATGAGAAAGTAAAAAATCCGAAAATCACACTTTAATACGTAAGCGTATTAGCGCCACACAACTTTCATTTTAGTATCTCTTCCTATGTTTGCGTTAAAACGCAAACTCAAACCTTTTTCGTTATAACGCAAACATTTGCAATATAACGCAAACATTTGTTTTATCTTATTTCTTATTCAAGATTCAAACGAAACAGCAGTTATTAATTGAGGAGGCTGTATATATTAAAGTTTATTACCTTTGTAGTCATTGCAAAGTTAAATGATTGAATAATTAGAACATAACATTGACTAATGATGAGAACATAAGAAGATGTGGTATGAGTGCCGATAAAAAAAACTCTCCATCTAAGTCACTATTTGCAAAAGAAACCATCATAGGCAAAAGTACGGTCTTTAACACGGAGCATTGGCTCCTACCGAAAAGTAAACTATACAGGCCCCCAAAAACGATACCCATGTTACTACTAGTATATGTATTACAAAGAAACTTGAGTTAATTGAAGTTATACCGAAGAACAAAAATCAATCCCGCTTATATAGCTATAACCGTGTGAATGGATTAGAAACTCTGCGACCTGATACTAAAATACATAATGATTATTTAGGATCTTTCTTTCTTTGTGTGTGTGTGGGTGGGTGGTCCGGGAGTAAATATTTCCACCTGTTTTTTAAAGATCAATGCTTTAGTAATGAGATACGAATGGAATAAAAGAAAATCTTGAAACAAAGGAGATATCAAAAGATTTTTTTCCTTAAAAAATGTTTACTTTTTAAAATTATTTATTCGCTACTAAATTGTGCTTTTTTTAATATTTTGAATCAATTTGTAGTAAACACTATTGGTAATTTTGGATGATCATGCTATTTAGATAATAATCAATTTCTGTTGTTATGAAAAACAATGAACTTTGTTTGCGGGACGTAGAAACAGTGGTTTCAAGAAACTTCGCTCGTCACACCATTTGACAAAATCCATTGTTATTCGTACCAATAGATCTATTCATTTTACATTTATTCATCTCAGCTCCTTTGTTCTAGCAAGGGTGATCTAAGCCGGATCATCCCTACCAGATCACCCCAGCTTGAGTTTCCTCGTTTTGCAAGATTCCTTTGTTTTGAAACAATTTGGTGGGAATGTCCAATCCACGATACACATTTTCAATATTTATGTAGAAAACAATTGTCTATGCTGAGATTGGATTTCAAGACCTTTAGCATATCAACCCACGACACCTAGCCCTATACAAGATTGACTGGATAACAATTCTCATTAATTTAACATATTTAAAGGAAGCAATAAGTGGGGCGAGTTGGCTGACCTTAATTCAGTGGGGTTTTAACTCTTTTCATAATAAGGCGAGTTGTCCATGTTGTCAGACTGTTTTAAAATGGGATTTTATCCTTTTTCATAAATGGGGTGAGTTGATTAAGAAGACTGGGGCGATTGTTTTAGAAAGTTGCGATTCTGTGTGGGCCGATTAACCAGTGGGGCGAATTGACATGGTTTTATATTTTAACATCGTGTTCGGGGTTCATAAAGGATATATATTATATAGTAAAATAAAATGTATAAAGTATATTATAATGGTTTTGTGGCGTACTAAACTATTTTTATTAATTGTAAATGGTTTGTCGTCTAAACTAAAACAGCATGGATGTAAAATAGTTATCCACTTCGGACTTGATGTGTCAGTGTAAGATCACACTAACACACCGCGTCCTCGTGGGATAACTATTACATATACCCCCACACCAAAATCAAAAGAATTAAAAAGGCTCACCTTGCCTATTTATTAATGAAAATAACTCCTGATTCTTAAATTATATGACCTTTACCGTTTAATCAACTATTGCTTTTCTTATTAATCATTGACCTTCAACTATTCGGCTTTTAATCGTTCCTGGTGAAGGTCAATCTAGAAATACACGTTGGAGTCATACAGTTTGTAACATATTGTTTTTATTACTTATCGATTGCATGACGATCATATAGCGTTTTATCATTGATATTAGTTCTGAGTATTGGTACGGAAGGAAGACCAAATCCATGATGTCGCAATGAACGATAGTATTAGCCTCAAAAATTAAATGTTGTTGATGTATATTTTACACTGCTACACGCTATACACGCTGAAGTAAGGAGAAATACCAGCTATTAGGAAAAAGTAGTGTATTCAGGATTTGCTATAACCACGGATAATAATCAGACCTTGAACATTGTTCAGGGAATAACCGTGCGCCTTATAGTCAGCTTGACATTACCAAATGACAATCAATATTTTTAGCTTATTTTGATTCCCAGATAATGCTCTTCCTACTTAAAGTATCAATTCTAAATATTAGAATATTTTTTTATTTCACCTTAGTACATCCTGAATAGTTTTAAAATCTAAAAACCAGAGATTCAGGATACGGTTAATTCATGTGTTGTCAAATTTGTTTAGAGAAAAAAACCGCTTTTTTGTTTAAATCATTTATTTTGTAGTTGATTTGATACAATGCGTGTTTTTTTTTTTTATATTCCTAACTAAGAATGATCATAACCAGAGCTGTGTTTCTTGTTTTAAGGTAGCACTACAGTCTAACAATGATTTTTTGATCATATTTTTTTTATCACATAATTTTGAAATAAGTATTATTCTGCACAGTTTGTAAAAATCCCAAAGTTATTATCATATCACAACAGGGAGTAAATTGATAATGAATTTATGTAAATAAAAGCACGTGGTAATTAATCTAAATATATAGGCATTTGGGAGGGGCTTATATGTCAATCATCTGTTGATACCAGTGTCCAGCTGTTAATCCCTGACCACAAGATAAATATTGTAGTCTTATCTCATTGTTTTGCGGGCGCACTAAGTTTGCGCGCATTTGGGGATTAAAATCTTTTATGTTTGCGCGCAGCTTTTGATTACATTTGCGCGCATTTATCTTACAGGTAAACTCAGGTAAAAAAGGGTACATAATGAAATATAAATTATACAAAAATTCATTAACTTTGAAAATATATTGTAATCATATATTGTTCATATTGTATTCTAAGACAAAATATAAAGTGTGCATGGTTAATTCTGTTATAACTAAAGGCATACATGTAACATCATTGCGAATTTTCAGGGTGAGCAAGTACCCCGAATAGTGATCTCTTTAAAATTCTAAATAATCTAAGTTAGTTTGTAAAGTTTTGTCAAGGCACGAACATTTGAGGATGTTTTTATTATAGCAAATCGGGGGTAAAATCATTAGTATATGATGAGTATTAAACTTTCCGGATTGATAGAATATAATGCAACCGACTTATCCTGCTTGTATCCAATTTCTACCTCCTTGTGGGTGAGAAGGTCACTTAGACTATAAGTGCCTAACAAGATTTTGTGAGGTAGACGAAATTGACTTTAAAACGATCGTATTGACTTTTGATGTGCAGAAATAGGCAGATCGGACATATTTTGACTTTAGTTACTTACTTCTTAAGTTTGGGATTAATTGTACTCAACATATTCCAATGAGACTGAAAAATGATTTTTTTTATTATGATAAATAATAATTTAACCTGCCGTAGTCGTGCGTAAAATATATTTCGGTATTTCTCTTACGAAAATGACTTGTTTAACGGAACAAAACGTATTATTTGTAAACTTTCTCTTTACTCTTCACAATAGGCTTTTAAAAAATAACCTTTCCAACTGTATATTCCAAAATTTTTGTGAAAATCGAATAAGTGGCAATTCTTACCTTTCATACCTTAACTTTCATTGATAAAACATAATATTGACTCGTCCAGTGTCCAGTTTGAAGGTCATTTTAGTTACCGGTCACATTCATGCACGTTCTAATTAATCAATAGTCATGTATGAAAAACACAAACAAGTTTGAAGGTAAACTAATAACAACTTAATCCAATCAAATTGCCTACGATTCAATAACAATGACCAGTCCACATCATAAAAATGTATAGGGGTAAACTGGGTAGGGAGAAAATGTCAGATATATTAAGTTCATTATTTTGCAATAACGAGTAAAAATTTGTTAACCAATAGATTTGTTATAATTTCATAATCATGTCGTTATGTATTGGTATAGTTTTTGGATCTTTCATTAGCGTATTTAAGGCTGTAGAAAGTTTGGCCTTCAAAAGTCAACATAATCATTGACTTTATAAAGAAAATTCGCCTTTTTAAAACATTGAATGTTTCACAAATAATACGCGACAACAAAGCAAAATCATTTCTTAAAACACTGCAAAAAAAATAATTCTGATTGATGCAGTGGTATTGTCATAAATTGCACTGGAGTGAACAGTGGTACATCAAACGTCGAATTCCCTCACACAATGTTATCACACACTATAACGGAAAGGGTACTTTTACTTAAAAATAATTGAATAAATTTATAGATAAATAAGTGTTATTGCCTAAGCTTACCTGAGTTTACCTGTCAAATAAATGCGCGCAATTGTAATGAAAAGCTGCGCGCAAACGTAATGATTTTTGCTCGCAAATGTAATGTTAATGCGCGCAAACGTAATGCACCGTGTTTTGCAACACAAATTATTTATATAACATAGAAGTGAACAAAGAAAAAGAAAAAAAACTAAAGGGAAAAAATCTACCAAAAAAGAAAAAAAGTACTATGGAAAAGAGTTGGGAAGTATTTTTGAAAGCCTCTGACTGCCTGTATAAATTTCTTCTCTTTGGTCTTCTTCATCTAAATACAGTTTTATGAATTTTAACTAATTTTCAGTTGATGTGTATTTTTTCAGTCCCATTAAATTAAATGTATTTTCAAGAAAAGGGTGGTCTTGATCTTTTTATGAACATGTTTTTTGATGCACACTTTTAATTTTTAGCTAATTTCAGACATAGTTTATTTCTTTTTTAAAATTAAAATTAAGGGGAAATTCAGTTTTTAGGTTATTTCTCAGAACGATTTTTCATGAGAATTGTAAGGAAAAAATGAAAATAGAAACTTTATGTGTACCCCCTTGACGTGACTTTGATATATAAGATTAAAGGGTGTATTTTCTACAATACCATGTCCCAGTTTTTGGATAATTTGTTTCTAAATGAATTTATAGGTCTCCAAAGATGAAAGGTGAAATGAGGTTTGGCACCCAGCAGTTAAATCAATATATCTTCTTACTGGAGGCATATATCAAAAATCTGAGACACGGTTTTGGAGATTGTATATGGTTGATTACAGGGATGCAAACAAATTTTTACTACCATTTGACATGAATGTGCCATTTTCATTCAAGTTGGAAGACCACTTTTTTGGCAATTAATGAGCTATATTTTGAGATAATTCAAACCAAAACTAAAATTTATATTTAAATTAAGAAAGAGTATTATTTCAGCTTTAAAATAAGTTAAAGATTTAAAAAATCCATTGAGAAGTTTTGGAGTGTTGATTGGAGTCAGAAAATTCTGACTGTAGTGCTACCTTAAAATGAATTCTCCACTTTTGAGAAACATTTTTTTTGTTATGAATTTACCGCTTACAACTACATGTAGTTGACTCTTGGTTTAATTTTTATATTTTAATATTTACGGAACAGTGACCGTTCATGTCACTTTTTTTTCCTTTAGATTCTTTCCCCTTTTCTTCCGCCTCGCAATCTACAGTTACCCTTCTTTCACCCTGTTTTTAGTGAAAATTTCAAAATTTCAAAAAAAATATCAAAATTTGGAATGTTGATATTTCAAACTTTGATTAAAATTCCCAGAAAATAAGATTTAAGCTTTTAAATTTTTTGAATTGATCAGTGTTACACGGACCAAAATTTCTTTATTAAACGTTGTATGTAAAAAAAAATCAAAACTCTTGACTTGCCTTGTGCGATAACAGTTAAACAGTTACCATAATCACAGATAAACGTTACGACCATCCTAAACAAGTTTGATGTTTTAGTTACGATCATCATGCTTGAATTTTTGAATAAGTATTTAACGAAAATTCGAATGTTGTTATGTATCAAATTTTATTTCAATATCAACGCATGGACGTTTATTATGTCTGAGACAAGCGGTTTGGCTCAAATCAACCTTTGACTGCAGGAAAATAGGAACAGAAAAACTGAACTCTAGGGTTGTCTCCCAATTTCGGCTAATCGCTCACCCCTAGAAAATGTAGTTACGGCCCTGTAATAAAAGTAAGGTAAGCGTTCCTGAGATAATATACCTTAAGTTAAATGAAACCCATTTAGAGACATTCCAAGTGAATTCAAATTATGTTTATTCTTTTATAATTAAAAGACTTGGAATTCTATATTAGAAGATAATGATTACATACAATTAGTTAATACAGAAACGGAATGCTGCTTTATGGGTAATCGTAATTTAAAAAACCTTGATTTAGCATGGGATATATTTAAAATAAAGGTAAGGGAGGCAACTATAGCTTATTGTAAATCTAAAGCAAAATTTACAAGAGAAAACTCTTGAAAAAAAATTAGAAATTAAATTGAAAATTAGAGATGAGAAAAAAATTTGAGAATAATGTTTTAGATAAAGATATTGAAGAACTTGAAAATAGTATAACAAAAATTTATGAACAAGAGGCTAAAGCGGCTCAAATAAGATCACGATAGAAAGTGGTTGAATTTGGGGGAAAACATATCTCGTACGTTATAGGTTTAGAAAAACAGAGACAGGTAAAAAAGTCAATCAATGAATTAATACGGGTAAATGATAAGATTTTAACGGATTAAAGTGATATATTATGTAGTATTATATACCTATATGGAGTTATTTTCTTTTAGAACGACAGGTCATTCTTTTTCAGAATCAACCCGGACGATACCATGTTTCAATGCTATATGCTCCAAGGCATAGAATAATGACCTGTGTGAGGTCATTATTTTCCTTGATAAACATGCAATCTATGATTTACCTCAAAACTTTATTCGTTTAATAGTTTTTTGTTGCCGATTTGGAAATTTATTTTTTAAAAATCAATAGATGATAGGTGTAAAAGAAACAGTCATTGTAGTCCCGCATTTTAATTTTAGAAATAAATAACGTGAAGTACGTGAAGTTTTGTTAATTTATCGCTACAATAAAGAAACATCATCAAATATGTCAGATGAATTTTAATGTAGACTTTCATAAAATTAATCCAGATTCAACATATTCGTGTGTAAGATTTGAAAATCTTATTGAGACAAACTGAATAGGTTGATTGATTTTTGGTTGCTTGCTTAACGTCCAGTGGCAAATATTTCATGCATATTCAGAACGATGCACACTGAATAGGGAATCATACTGTGACCTTCAATTATATTCGTCTCCGTGTCAGTTCTTAACTTTTTTAAAATTTATGTATACCTTTTACTCTATCAAATGATCAACTAATACTAATAAGATAATCTTATATTCTATTAAATAACATTAACGTAACTCACAAAAGGGTCGGGTGCGGAGGATATATAGTTATATCCTGATTATCTTTTAATAAAATGTATTGCTATTCAAAAGGTTTTTCTTGTCGTAGAACACACCTCGAGGTGTCAGGATTGTTCAAAGATAGCCTAAGACCTCCCTCCGGTCGGTCTTTCATTTGATCAATCCTGACACCCCTCGGTGTGTTCTAAGACAAGAAAAACCTTAAAATATGCATTATGTATAACTTAAAGAGTACTATCAAAAGTTATACTCGACGCACAGCCCTGATAAAACATCAAGTGATAAATATATATTTGAGACAAAACATGAGAAAAAAATGGATGAAATGATTAATGAATCTGCGATGGGGATATACCATTAGAAGAATGCTTTGCTCCTATTTATGAAATGAAACTTAATAAATCTCTTGGATTAGATGGTTTACCCGGCCACGTCTACTTGTATTTTTGTCCATCTAATGAGTTAAGCCTTTTTCAACTGATTTTTATAGTTCGTTCTTATGTTGTACTGTTATACCACTGTCCCAGGTTAGGTGGAGGGTTAGGATCCCGCTAACATGTTTAACACCGCCACATTATTTATGTATGTGCCTGTCCCAAGTCAGGAGCCTGTTGTTCAGTGGTTGCCTGTTATAGCTGACTATGCGGTATGGGCTTTGTTCATTGTTGAAGGCCGTACGGTGACCTATAGTTGTTAATGTCTGTGTCATTTTAGTCTTTTGTGGATAGTTTTCTCATAGGAAATCATACCACATCTTCTTTTTTATATAACAGTTGAAGTTCATAGAAAATTTTGGGATAAATTAAAGTTCATAGTAGTAAACATTCTTAATATTGGATATCAAGATCAAACACTTAGTACATAATAACAGCGCACAAGTGTATTTACGCTATTATTAAAAAAAAAGTTATCCATTGTCACTAAATAATGACCGTCCTATTTCTCTTTTAAATATTAACATGAAACCTCTATCGTTCGCTCTAGCACACCGATTGAAAAAATCCTACCAAAACTTGTTAACGAAGACCAGACTGGATATGTTAAGAATAGATATTGGTTTTAATCTTAGACAGATACAAGATATTATTGATTTCACTGATTTGAATAGAATTAAGTAAGGGGGGGGGGGGGGGGGGGCTATAGTCTTTATTGATTTTTCTGAAGCGTTTGACTCTTTAGAATGGAATTCTATGTTTTTAGTTTTTAAACATTTTAGATTAAATGATTCTTTTATAAGATGGGTTAAGACTTTATATAGCGATATTTAAACATTTGTTATGCATAATGGTTGATATCTGAGGTCAAACGAAAAAAACCAGAAACATTTACAGATACATGTATAATAAAACAAATATTATGGAACAATACATTTGTTAAATTTGAAAACAAAGCTAATTTTTTTTAATTGGATTAAAAGCGATTTTATTTATGTAAATGATATCATAGATGAAAGAGGCTGTATTTGCCAAGACATCATTTTAAATAAACAAAACAAAAAATCAAACTGGATAGCTGAAATTAATTTAATAAAAAAATCAATACCAACAGACTGGGAAACAATCTTAAAATTAGAAAGTTCTGTAAAAATGTGCTGTTAATATAAAAAGAAACCAATTTATACATTTGTTATATTGGAAGGCTTACCTATTAAATTAGATCACCATCAAAAACTTTTATATAGTTAAAAAGTTAATTTGAACCAGCTTTTGAACACAAAATATGACTGCGTATATATGAAAATAAAATAAAATTTTTATATGGAAATTACTACAACATATTCTACCTACAAGAAGAAGATTATGATCACTTCTTTATACTTTGTCCGTAAAACATTTTTGGAATAAAATGAATGAAGTTTTGAAGAACAGTAAAATAACTTTTAAAATAAAACTGAGACACTGGGTATTTGGATATAAAACTTGGAAGAAGAATATTTTGACGTTAACTATGTTTTAGCAATTGTTGGTTTTCAGCCTACAAAGCCTATTACATATCTGATCAAAAGACAAAAAACATCAATGTTTTCTCAAATTTTCTTAATGAGTTCAATAGAAAAGCATGTTTGACAATTAATAATGTTTTATCAACTATTAGAAATCATATGAATATTCAAAAATAAGTGATATTATTTAATATATATTTGATGTATAAATGTACATGTAATGTGAATCTTACAACTAATTACTTCCCTGTGTAATTAGTGGAATGTAACAGGGAACATCAGGAGGAGCTTGGACTCCGGAAGGATATTGGAACAAGCTGATATTTGAAATAAAGATTTAATTTTTTTAATTTTTTTTTTTTTTTTTTAAATAGACAAATAGTTTGTTTTATAAGGGACGGATTAGGGTGCAGTTTTATTTATATTGCACGTTCACTCTGTTTTCAAGATATTTTCGGTGACGTACTTTTGTATACGCTTCTGGAGCACCTAGGATCACGCGCAGTTTTCGGTTGGGTTCGAGTGGTTCAGCCAGTTTTATATGTTTTGTTTTATAAACACAAAACAAAATTGAAAAAAAAAGAGAAAAACACCACAACTGTTTCAACATTTTTACAGTGTAATACATGTGTACACATATTACTTTTGATATTATGCATTACAAAAACTCGATTCACTTTACACGCAGTTCATAATTCATAATATGAAGACAATTTGATTAGTGTACAGAAGCAACAAGTAGATGATTATATTGATTTGTAAATTACTGATATTTGAAAGAAAATAAAACATGCAATAAATATTTTAAAACCTACAAAATATAGAATTACTTTACTGTAAATATTAAACTTAAATACATTACAACCTGTTACCAACTATTCACGCAAGTCAGTCATGCAATTTTAACTTGCGCAGTTTTGTAATACATTTCACAGATACAGTCACACCATATTGGTATGTAGTATACATTTTAATTTCATTGATTTATTTGATTAAAATAACCATAAAATCAATTTTCATCGTAAAATTCGTATTTGACCTGAATATACAAAATGTACATTATGTTTAATGTAATGCCGGACTTTTATACAAATTTGAACATTTGGCTTAAATTTCGTCCAAGAATAAGCCCAAACATATAGCATCTGCAAAAAAACCCGATCTTACAAAGCATTTATTTGTGATTGTTTCAAATGATAATAGCAGTCACACCAATATTTTTCATATTAAATGTCTAAAAATATGACAACTTTACTACTTTTAAAAGTCTCCCATCGGAAAACCAAGTGTTTAATAAGGCTAACAACATATTCTTATTATGTACTACAATACGATTTTTGATAAGATTAATACATCAACACACATGTAAACGGCAGCGGTAATTCTCTATGTCAACGTAAAAACACATGAAATACCACACTGTGTATTTGTTCAGCATATTATTCTATTCTCATAAAGAGGAACAAGATACAATTTAGACTACAATCGGTGTTTTTCTTACCATTTGTCTTTTGTTGTACTGCAGCGGTTGTCGTAGTTTGCTAACTGTAGTACTTTTTTAACGTTCATTCCGTTCTTAAAATTCAGGCCTTTGTTAGGTCTTTTTTTGCATTATGTCATGTCGGTGCCGTTACAAGCGGCTCATCGCTATACCGACACAGAGATTAGAATGTTTTTATTCCCAAGGTAACTGTTCACAGGAAGAAAATTTACCATGCCTAGACACTTTTCTGACCCTGAGCCAACCAGTATTACACTGGTAAAAATGCCACACATGTGAACATGCGTGACACATGCGTTTCACATACATGTGTGTCGCACGCATGTGAAAGAGACGTTTCATGCCACACATGTGACACATGTGTGAAAAACGAATGTGATACGCATGATATACACATGTGATCATGCGTTTCACATGTGAATCATATGTGTAAGGAAAAACACCTGTGATACATGCGTGATTTCTGCATACAAAAGGCATGGTGCCTGTATTAAAAATTTTGCAAAATGTGTGATACGCATGATATACACATGTGATCATGCGTTTCACATGTGAATCACATGTGTAAGGAAATACACCTGTGATACATGCGTGATTTCGGCATGTAAAAGGCATGGTGCCTGTATTAAATATTTTTCAAAATGTATTCCTATTTGTCCAATTGCCATGATCATTGACATGTATCGAAGTTCTAATGTGAATTAAATGGGTTATACATGGGGTTTCCATATATATACACAGGCAAATGTTGTTCAGGTAAATTTCGTGAGATTCACCTGAAACAAGCTTATAAATGAAACTCGCGTTCAATTATTGTGAATTGAGTTCAGCTAACATGAAATTCATGTTAAATTTTTCATGTGAGGCTAACCTGAATCAAGCATTCGTATTAATTTTTCTAAAATGAAATGAAGGTGAATTGAGCACCAATCACACAAATTCACAGTATTTGAGTATATTTTTAGATAAGTCAATGCTAATCTAGTGCACATTCTATTTTGATATAAATAAATATTCTTCTTGGTCTTGACTATGTGTTCATACTTCAATTGTATTTTACTTTATTGATCCTTATCAATACAAATCCAAACTCACAATATCTCCAATGCAAGAGACAAGATGTAATAAAACAAAGAAGGCAAGCAAATATCCAGGTCACCTTAAGTTCACTCTTAGCATTTTGTTGGTTATGTTCAAGTCGCAATATTTTTTAAAAAGTGATGTAAGGATTGGTAATTCAATTATAGAATATGTATGCACTGATGAATATTTCATTTTTAATATGTATATATAATACCCCAGTCCCACTAGGCCACGATCGCACTACGATCTGTGAAAAAAATGAAAATTTTGATGATCGTAGTACGATCGTGTAGATCGCAGTAAGGTCGTATCACGGTCGTGGTGAGGTCTTCAAGATCGTGATGAGCGTGGCCATCTTTGAACATGTTCAAAACAATCGTGGTGCGGTCGTGGCCAAATCAGGTCGTAGTAGAAGCGTAGTGAGAGCGCACTACAATCGTAGTAAGATCGCAAAGGTCGCTGTACCATCGTAGTGAGAGCGTAGCGAAAGCGTGATTCTATTCGGAGAAACTGCGCTACGATCTCATTGCGACGTTATTACGACCTCACTACGATCATCACGTTCTCACCGCGACCAAACTACGCTTCCACTACGACTATACAACGCTGTTCACGACCATAGTACGATTCTAGCACGCCCTTGCCGTCCTCATCACGCTCTTCTTACGACCTGACTACGTTCATTCTACGACCATTATTCTCATTGTCATTTTCCCATAAAATATATTAATTCTCTCCAGGTTTTGTTTGTCTGTATGTAATTGGGACTTCTTGTCCATTTTATTTAACGGCTGAACCATGCTTCTTGTTTTCATATAGACTAGACCGTTGGTTTTCCCGTTTAAATGGTTTTACACTAGTAATTTTTGGGGCCTTTTAAATCTTGCTGTTCGGTGTAAGCCAATGCTCCGTGTTGAAGGCCGTATCTAGGCCTATAATTGTTACTTTTAAAAATTGTTACTTGGATTGAGATTTGTCTCATTGGCACTCATACCACATCTTCCTATATCTATTGACACATCTGTTTCATATCTGCTATCGTTCACTAAAATATCGTCATTTCAGCTTTATGGACCAGCAATAGGTTGTAATCTAGGTCGGATTGGTCGTTCCGACATCTCTACTTGATCAAGATTCGTTACTATCAGAGCTCCATCTGCATCTACATCAACCCGAACACCACGCCCACGTGTTCTAGTAGATTTTGGTGGCTTGATTGTATTTTTTTCGAGAAATCTACGTATTTATTAGAAATAGAACTGAAGGAATGATACTGTATTGATATGGAACACGATGTTGACGTTATTGCTGAGAGCGTAGTAAGATCGCGGTTTGAACGTAATGTAATCGTGGTAAGAACGTCCTATAATCGCAGTAGAAGCGTGGTAAGATCGTGTTGCAATCGGATAACTCGTGGTATGGTCGTAGTGAGAACGTGAAGAGCGTAGCAAGATCTTGATAAGCGTAGTAAGGTCGCAGAATAAGCGCGATGAGAACGTGTTATAATCGTAACGGGATCGTTGTAGAAGCGTAATGAGGACGTAGTAGCATCGTGAAAGCAACTAAAATTTACATTTTCATGCCGCTCATACCGCGACCTCACCACGATCTGAATTTAATTTAGATCGTGGTGAGCGTGGTGCGATCGTGGTCTAGTGGGACTGGGGCTTAAGTCATTTTGTGGTTATCAGTCATGAGACAATCCAATCCCATTGTGGAAATTGTCTTACTTGCAAGATGCCAATGCTTCTTTTAAAATTGTGAAGAAAAAAAGTAGTTTACCCTGCCACATATTCGTGTGCCTGTTTTAAGCCAGGGTTTCAGTGGTTGTCTTAAGTCTCATCCTAATAAAAAGCATATCTAAAAAAAATTGTGTTAAAAGCAGCTCTTTGATTGGTATAGACTCTGGTTAATTAAGTAGATCATGACATTGTTAAGACAACTATTTATTGTTGAGGACTGTATGTTAGCACCTTAATGCCTTTCATATGTTTTTGTTGTTGTGTAGCTGTCTGATTGATTTATACCTCATTTCGCATTATATTAATAAATTGAAATAGAAAGGTTCTGTTAAATATATTTGATATGCCATATTAAATGCCTTACAGTTATTTACAACTGTTTCCTTTTTATTTCAAAACAAATTTTGACATACAACAAACATATCTATACTAAATTTAGTCCTGGTATCTATGATGAGTTTTTTTTTATACCATTAGAAAATTTCAAAGTTTGGCTTCACAATAATATAAAAGTTCTTGTTATTTGTAATATTTATATAAAATTTAGTTTAAAACATGCATTATTCATTTTTAGACTATAATTGTCATTTTGACACAATAATTTGAATTTGAATTGTCATGATTGTATTATATTCTGAAAGTACTTGTGTTTGAAAAAATATACACAATATTTAATTCCATGTGTTTGAGATTTCTTGAATACATCACTCCCATATCATGTCTTTGTTTAAGAGTTCTCTCCTGCATGTATCTGCTGTAATTGCTATTTGTACCCACGGCTTCCTTCATACATTGTTACTTATCCTTCTAAGATGTTGCTTGAATGATAAAATACTGTAATACATTATCAGCCATCAGACTCTTGGAATACAGTTGCTGTAATTAAAAAAAAAATAACCATAAAATATTGGCTTACCAATCAAGCAAAAATGATAACATAAATTTGATAAGTAATGATTTACCAAACTTACATATATATATAAATAAATATCGTGTGAACAACTGGAGTGGAGAAATAATAGTTGTTGTTTTTGCTACATGTATTTATCACGGTTGTTGTTTTCGCTTTTATGTAAATCAGGCCCTTAATTTTCTCTTTGGAATTGTTTTACATCTGTCATTCCAGGACATAGCTTGCTTGATGCTGTATTGGTTTTGCTCATTGTTGAAAGCTGTACATACATGTAAAGTGATCTTTAGTTGCTAACATTCAGTCATTTTGACCTGATGAATAGTTGTCTCATTGGCAATGATACTACATATTTTCCTTTTTTTTTTTTAAATAATGAAAACTAACTCTATTCATGCATGTGTACTACACATTACCTGTGTATATAATATGTATGGCATTTGGACCTAAATTGCGACCAATTTAACCAGATACTCCGCAGGGTGCAGCTTTATACGATTGCAGAGGTCGAACCCTGAAGGTTCAGGCAAGTATGGACACAACATTCAAGCTGAATACAGCTCTGAATTTGGATTGTGATTAAATAGTTGACACATCATAGGTTTCTGACACAGAATAAATGTGGTCTAATAAACTTAATTTTTTTTTTTTTTTTTGCTTTTGAGCAATTTACTATGCTGTTGAATATTAATCCTCTCAAAGAAAAAATATTTGAAGAAATTTTCTTTTTAAATTCTGAAATCTAAAATGAGAAAAAAAAAATTGACCCCCACCCCAAATTTTTTTCCAGATCCCTCTTTCTCTTATTCCAAAAATGATCTCAATTCAAAATTCTAATGGAGTTTGCAACAATAACTACTCATTTAAATACATCCTAAAATATTAAAATATAAAATGTCATACAGTCATCATGGTCATGGTTAGAATTAATAGTAACTTCTAACAAAATAGATGGGGAATGTGTCCAAAAGGACACAGATGATGCCCCCGCTAGCATATAACGTTATAAAGGGACATAACTCAAGAACTGTAAAAGTGAAGCTGCCAAAAATTGAACTTAAACTGAGTTTAGAGGTAATAAGCATTATATACACAGTTCATTAAATTTAGTTGAGACAAACTTAAGTTAAGAGAACAGAAACTAAAAAATTCTTCAACTTTTCCACTTGTAAAGGGGCATAACCCTAGAATGGTAATCAGAGTGCTTGTAATCACTGAATGGTGAAGATTGCTTTAATTTATCAGTTGGTAGTTAAGTGAATATTGCATTGTATATTGTACATTTTATATAGCCGACAACGTGATACCAATATAAGAACGCAAACATTTTGCAGTCGTATAAAAACGGGGACCAAATTAAAAAAAACTTAATACAGGGTTTGATTCAGCATCTTAAAGAACCCCAAGAATTCAAAAATAAAACCCCATTGAAATTGGTCTAGAAATAAGCAGCTTATACAAAGTATTAGAGAAGTATTGTTTTTGGCCCCTAATTCATAAACAGTTTGTGCCATAACCATTGATAACCCCCAAAATCAATCCAAACCTTCTTTTTTTTTGGTATGGAACCTTCAAGTCCTTGTGGTACAATTTCAGAAAGATCCATACACTTATACACAAGTAATTGTCTGGAACCATTATGGACGTCCGCGGTGGGCACGTGGAAAAAGCAAAATCCACGTGGCCTGTTGTGTAGGAAAATACTCATTTGACCCCTTTTGGGCTCCTTGTTCCTAAACTGTTGGGACCATAACCCCAAAATCAATCCCAATCTTCCTTTTGTAGGTTCAAACCTTGTATTTAAATTTCATAGAGATAGAGATCCATTTACTTAAACTAAAGTTATTGTACGGAAACTATGTCCAGTGGCAAATATTTTATGTATTCAAAACAAGAACAACTTGTCAGTTCATAATATACGTAACATTGTAGAGGCCAGTCTGACTAGGTAGGTTTGTAATATAAATGCTGATTATTTGAACTTCTGAGTGTGTGTGTGTGTGTGGAGCAGGAGGGGATCAGGGTAAGGATGCCTTGTAGCATACTTGACATTGGAAAAAGAGAAAAATAAGCAAGTGTACATGTACAATTGTACTTGAGAACAGAGTGCATCAAATTATTTATATTTACTGCAATTCTGCAGATGAACATACTTTGATATCAGTTCTTTTTGCAGGACATTCACACCTACATGTACAGTACATGTTCACCAGTTTAAATAAATAAATGGTTTTAATACTGTACTTTCCATTCTTTTGATAACAAGCTAAAATTGTATAAAATCTAAATTATTTAATCAAGAAGTCCATGAAGTCCAGACAAAAACTAGATGTAGTATGAACATATTGAACTGATGCTCACTAATTTATACCTTTACAGAACTATATGTACTTTTACTTTTGAGTGAATGCAAAGAACATGTAAGCAAACAACAGAAAGAAGATCAACAGCTTAGCTAATAAATATATGTACAGTATGAACTTTCTGCTTTTAATTTATCTATTCTGCTGTATACAGTTAAAAAATTATTCTAGGCATTAATTACTGTCAGATGTTTATTAGATCTTGTTTTGCTGTTTTAAGTTAATAATTTATGTTAAAATACACCATTTTGATATAGGAAAGACTAAACTCGTGAACATTAGAGCTGGTAGAAGTTTCTACAATTTTGATATTATTTGTCTCACTGGTAGTACACTACACTGTAAAAATCTTTTTGAGAAAGAGCAGGTGCGATTTTTTTAATTTGAATTTAATGCACTACGAAAGAACTGTGTTCTCGGGCCTGTTGTCATTTGTGTTACAATCCGTACTTTAGGCATTTAACAAAAGAACAACCTTTCAATGTACATGTATCTTGCCAATGACAATGTGTGAATAAATTTACTGTAAAAAAACACGTCTTGTACGTGTGTGGTTTTGTTAGATGCATTTCTTTTTTGTATACTGTATAGATCTGGTGAGTTAAGTCCTTTTCACATCAATATACATGTACCAGGTTATGTGGGTTTGGCACCACAAACTGCTACCTACATGTATATAGTCTAGCCCCCATCACATCCTTCAATTAGTATGTGCCTGTCCCATGTCAGAAGCCTGTAATTCAGTTTGAATTGTTTTACAAATTTTTCGTTTTCATTTAGGGTCTTTTTATATACCAAACTACTGTAAATTCAGAAATTATTGTGAGGTTTTTATTAGCATGATTATTGCTAAAAATGTTTAGTTGTAAACGCAATAATTTAAACTCGCATTTTGAAATATTTTTTATGAATTTAACAGGATTTTTTCTCAAAATCCTAAAAATTAAACTTGCATTTAACATGTTTAAGTCTTAAATGATAAAATCAGAGGCGGATTTAGGTGGGGCCAAGGCCCCCCTTTTCTGGGAAAAATTTGGTTGATTATATAGGGAATCACTGAATCATGACTGGAGCGGGCCCCCTTTTAGGCAGTCAGTGGGCCCTCACTTATGAAAATTTCTGGATCTGCCACTGAAAATGGCAATGGTGGCAATAATAAATGCACACAACAGAGTTCGCGAAAAGTGTCAGTCCTCAGGATTTTACCACCAAAATTTTGCGTGGGACTGACACAATTTTAGTATTTTTCAATAGAATTAATAGTGAGGACCAGTGGATTTTCTTCAAGGACCACTAGGGGGGAAAAGATTTCGCAAACTCTGACACAATATTTCAGAATTTACAGTATATATGGTATAATGTATGAGCTTTGCTCATGGTTAAAGGATGTATGGTGACCTATAGTTTTTAACTTTGATGTCATTTGATCTCTGATGGAGAGTTGTCTTTTCTCATTAGTGTAAACAATTTTTTTTTTAAATAATTAGGTAATTTAAACATTACAATATAAGACACTTTTATTAGTATTAGGATTGGAAAACAAGTGAATTTTCACTTTTACAAATTCCTCTCTTTTCTTATTGGCAATCATACTACATTTTCTTATTTTTATATTTACAATATTACCTTTCATCTTCTTGAGCAGTCTACTTCCTCAGTACAACAAGGGGTTCTAAAAGCATGATTTTGAGTTGGCTAAAAAACCTATAAGATATATTATGATACAATTAACAGGTTTCTTTGCAATTATCTGGCAAATCACTAAAAAAATTAAGCATATAAGAGTAGTTAAATAAATGTATTCTCCAATAAATACATACATTTCCCCAGTTGACAAGGCAAAACTAAGGAGGGAGCCGCAATATTGAATTGATTGGATCAAACAAGGTTCGAGTTACTACAATGTTGTCATTAATAGAACAGCACCATCTCCAATTCACTGTTTTACAGTGCTTTTATCCAAATTTGAATCAAAGAGGCAACTTATTAACCTCCAATTTGTAAGTTTTCATTTGTATGAAGTCATATTTAGCCATAACGTCTTTGCGCGAAAATCATTCATGAAGTTTCACAGATTTTTTTTGTATGTCAAATTTATACATTTTTTTAAACACCATCGTATTATATCTTTTTGTAATGAATTAGAATCGGAATACCAGTACTGTAGTTGAAGAGTTGTCACCGTCAATTGTGGATTTGATGGTTGCAAATGCAGTTTTACTGGTGACAGTCACATTTTTTTTTAAATCTGGGTAGATAAGTTTTCATTTTTTAAAGTAGGGCAAGTTGGCAGACCTTTATAACATATATATAAAATTTTTAAAATCCCACCTGCGCTTTCTCAATGAAATTTGTACAGTGTGCTGTACTACTTTTGGGACAAATTATATCAAAATTATAGAAAACTTCATCGGCTCTAACTCAAAATATGGACAATTTTATATATATATAGGGCGTCTTGAAATCTTTTGACAGCTTCCGAGGTGCTAATTTTTAACCTTTTTCAGCTGGACCAAACTCTACTTTCTTAAAAAAAATTAGGGACCCAAATCTTTTTACACTGTAATTTCACCCCCTTTCTTGCAATTTGAGGCATTAAACATGGAGAAATAAATTTGGAAGGGGTATACAAATTAATGGCAAGTCACCCACTGTCAACACTAGGGACCATATTCGTGAATAACGAAAATCAAGGGACGACAATTGCGGTCTCAGACCTTATGCATCTTTATTGACAACATATACTGTACCATGCTGTATACAGTAAAAAAAAGAATATGAACTCGTGATACACACATAAACGTAAACAAAAGAAATGAGCAGTGCCTTTTCCTATCATAAAAAAGTGCCCTGCCCTCCACTGGCACCCTGCCCCTTTTGATTTCTAGCTGGAGCACTGTATATTGATGTTGTATTCATTTAGATTTTTCCCAAGTAAGGTGAGTTGCCACTGTCATGACTGTTGGCAGGAGTATAATTAGGGATTGAAGTATGAGCATAAAAGCATAAAAGATTTATTCAAAGTCAGTTATACATATAACAATACAACATAATTAAGCTCTGTAGAGCTTTTATCCGACACATTAGCTGTCGGATAAAAGCTGAAGTTCAAATTATGGCATAGTAGCCCACATCTTATATTTTTTACACAATTTATATAGTTCTATAAAAGAAAAGCAGAAGTTTTAGAAGCCCACTCCAAATTTTAGGGGCAAATGGTCCCCTGCTAATTTCAAACCTGGATATTTAACTGGATTTGATCCAAAGTTGCATATAAAGTGGGGTGAGTTGGTAAGGTAGTTCCCACTTGGATTTTCAAGGGTTTAGGGGGGGCTATGATGAAAATGTTATCCTGCATTGTCGTTACTCTTTTTTTTGGGGGCGGGGGGTCCTGGCTTTTAGATTTTTACTCAAAACTAGTCCTCGATATTTCAATTTCATCCAACCCCCAACCACCCCCTTTTCTCCCATACAATTCAAATGGTAGATGAATGAGACTGAGCTTCCTAAAAAACAAAAATTATGGCCGTATCTGGATTGAAAACAATAATCTTGTCTACTTTTTTGCTTTTAGAAATGAAAATTTCGAACAGAATTATTTAGCATTAAATAAACATAATGAATAAAAAACCGGGCATATTTTTTTGGGGCGGGGTTTTGCATGTGTGACTGGAATGTCAACTTGTTTCGCCGAACTGATATATTTAATACCTTTTTTCAAGACCATACTGTAAGCAGCTGCTCAGTGGTTGTGGGCTTTATGTCTCTATTTGTCGATCGTCATTCATAAACTCGTTGTCATTTTAGACTTATTCGTAGCCTTTGGTTAATTTGGAACCCCTCGCTTCCCTTAATTTTGTTGGTTGAAACATTTGGATAAAAATTGCTTGTTTGTCTTTCTTAAATCGTGTCGATCGTATTGTAAATTTCATCGAATAGCCCGGCGTATATCTGGTTTACAACAAGAAGTCTGTGAGGTTATTCCAACTTAACATACAACAAACGAGAGTTTTCCATGTCTATTTTTTACTGACAATTCCCACATGTAATTATATATGAGTACCTAGCTTTGGTTCCATACTACATGTATCATTTTATGAAACACAATTAATAGGGAGAATACAGCATAAAATATTAAAATGTCCAACCCTTACACTTTACACCAACTTTAAAATATACATGCCCAAATAGGGAACCATTAAAAATATATGCATTTTACACTTATTTTATGTTTTTTAGCCCCAAAAAGTCCCATTTTTCTTCAAATAAATCTTTAAAAAACTTTGCTCCAACCCTTTCTAAAATTCTGGATCCGCCCCTGCCTGTGACCGTGTCCAACAGTTGTCAGTGAATTAGGAATTTTACTATAAATCTGACAGAAGTTCAGTTAAGAATCTGTGACAATTTGGATTGTCCTTGTAATATTATTAGGAAATGTCCTATAAATATAAAAAAAGGAGATGTGGTATGATTGCCAATGAGACAACTATCCACAAGATACCAAAATGACACAGAAATTAACAACTATAGGTCACCATACGGCTTTCAACAATGAGCAAAGCCCATACCGCATAGACAGCTAGAAGTTTCAAATTCCTACTGCCTCATTCGCCTCCTTCATTTAAAATTACATCATAGGCGGATCCAAAAGGGGGGGGGGGGTAAATGTTGGACTTGATCTGTTTGTCCAAGGTTAAACAATATATTTTGTTTTATAATTCTCAACTCATGAACTATGCAAACATTTTTAACACTATCTTCTCATTATATTCAACAAAAAGCTCACCAGTTCTTATCTTCACATGTTTGTCAAAATGACCAATCAAATCAAAATTTTACTTACAAAATTTGCCGTGAAATATTCTAAAACATAAGTTGCCAAATGTTGAAGTTCCTAACTGTTTATAATTCACAGTACCTGAATTCACTCATGTATCCCCCCCCCCTCTTTTGAGAAAAAAAATGATTGATTAAATAAGGAATCACTGAAGCATTACCGGAGCGCCCCCCTTTTTTCTTAGGCAGCCAATGGGCCCCCACTTATGAAAATTTTCAGATCAGCCACTGCTTATGAAAATTGCTGGATCCGTCACTGGCACAATTTTAGTTTTAGTTTTATGTCATCGTAAGTCCAACGGGTTACTGTTGTTTTATCCTTCATTCTTTTGACTTTTCTCAATTTATTGCATTTATGGCTGTAATTAACTACTACTTTAATTGGTATCCAGTACCGTACGGAACGAAGTATGTAGACTAAGTGTTTGTCGTGATTTAAACACGATAGTAGTGTTTCTTTCCCCTAAACATCATGAGCCGCATTGAACAGGATAGATAACCTCAGACCTCAAACAGTTACACTCTGAAACATTTTGAATTTGAAGTACTTTCTATATGCTCATGTGTATTTTCTTGTTAGCATAGTTTTGTACTTGGACAGATAATCAGAATGATCAACAATCATGTATTGGCAATGTTAATTGGTCACGTTTGTTTGACTGAACAACCAAACCAGGTGATTTTTAATTTTGATAGCCTCACATGTCATGCATGTACAATGTTATATATATACATTCAGTCATTTTTATAACACAAGGGTTACAAATAAGAAAACCCTAAATAAGATATGCAAATCTATAATCAAGTGCCATAACTTACTGTATGAAGCACCTGTTTGTTCTGAGACTACTATAACACATATATATCATGTATATAAATATGTGTAACTGTTATAGTATTCTCAGATTTGGTTTAAGAATTATAAGGATTAAAGACATTTTTCAAACTCACAAACATTACCAACGGACTTCATTCAGTTAGTGAGTTAAATCACCCTGGTTTATACATCACTAACCTCTAGAAAAAAATGTTAAATCCTAAAATCATTGAGATATTTAATTCTGATAAAGCTATATTACTATATTAGTCCTTCAAATTAATCTAGGTATCTGAAATTTGAAATCAAAGATGTATACACACATATATATTTACAAATGCCACCCTTATGCCTCTACAAGAAATAAATATAAAACTTTTTGTAGTTGCATCTAATCCACTATCAAGGGAGATAATGTATGCCAAATAAAAAGATTAGTAATAAAATCTTTTGATGATTATATGTGCCCCTTTTATGGAAAATCTTCAGACAAAGGTGAACAGCTTTTAAATTAATGATTAAATTCTTCAAATAGAAAATGTAATTAATATTGGAATACATAAAATTCAGGTGAATTTGTATCTCATACTTGTATGTTACAAAAATTGAACTCAAGAATGTTAAATTTCTCTAATGAATTCCATGTTTTAATTCAGTTAACATTAAATATAACTTTTTCACATGAACTTTGTCATGTTTGTTATTGTGAATTGTTCACATGAATTTCACTGAAATTAGATTGTTTTTAACATGTTTAAAGTAAGTTAAGATTTTCAATGGACTACATGTCTTGCAAGGTATAAGATGTTAATAAACAATTTTAATTTTTTAATTTTTAATTTAATTTTTTTTTATGTGAATTTTACGTGAATAATCTATCGTAAAAATCATGTGAAAAATTTAATTTAACTTCATGTCAAGAAAATTTGCCTTTGTAATTTACACATGTGTTACACATGCGTTTTACTATGCATGTGTAACACATGCAAATGTCGCATGTGTTACATGCGTTATCCAACACATGCGTGACACAGGTGTATTTCTGACACATGTGATTCACATGCGTGTGTTACACATGATTCCCATGCGTGGCAAGAAACATGTGTATTACGCATGTAACACACCTGTGACATATGCGTTTGTAGGCACATGCGTGACACATGTGTGGCATTTTTGCCCTAGTAGCATTTAGTCATTAACGCCGCAGCGTCACACCATCAAATACTAATATTAACTTGTATATTTGACCAGGTCAAGGTTCGAAAAAAACACCTATTACACTCGCACAGGCGTCGGTTGTATGGAATATCGTAATATAAAAAAGTACAATAAATTATACAGTTTCACATTGTCAAAGCTACTAAAGGGGCTTAAAGTATCTAATTACTTAAATTAAATACATTAGATATTTTTTGACACTACACTTACATATCGTTATCTGTATTCAGGGTAGATGCCATATATTAAGGTTCTCTCCATATTAAAAACTCTTGCAATGATTGAAGGTTCGGATGTGGCCAGATATTATAAAGTTAAATTATTATTCTCAGCGTCATTCAAGTTCTCCCCGAGACCACGAACATTTCAATAATCCGTCACTAATTACGCAATACATCACGTAGGCTACAAACGAAGAAGAATGCTTGAGATGTTTAGCGTGTTTTAGAAATGCATTTATGAGTGAATCGTTGATTGACCAGTGGCAAATATTTTTGTTTATGTCCAGTCAATCAGGGGAATCTTTTTCAAATGAATTATGTGTTTGACAATTATGATGCTTTGAGTCTGGATTAGGGGTTCATGGAATGACCATTCAACTAAAATAAGGGGGTCGTTTTTTTCCATAAAAATATTCTGATTCTAAAATTGATGACAAAATATTCTAAAAGAAAAATCAGCTTTCAGATCAATAGAAAAATGTAAATCTATGAATACAAAAAAAAAAAAACACAATTGTCAATTTCATTCTTGAGAGAGATTAATGACTAAATATTTTTCAATCTATTAAATAATGATATAAATATTCTATTTGAGACATGGAAAGGAGACACCGCAGAGTTCAAAATTCCAGGGTTTAATTTTATCTCAAAATCCAGGGGAAAAAAAGAAGCAAAACGTCATAGTAGTGGTATTATCAGTTACATTAAAAACATTTTTGGAAGGGAATTGTAATCTTAGAATAATCATCTATTTACAAAAATCGCATATGGCTTAAACTAGATAAATCATTCTTCGGGTTCTCCCAAGATACATTTATGTGTGCGGTGTATATACCATTTTTAATCAAGCCACTGCGATTATGATCTAATATCTCTAAAAGAAGAAATATGCTCTTTATCTAGTAAAGGTAAAATACTACTTATATATAAACTCATCATAGATACCAGGACTAAATTTAGTATATACGCCAGACGCGCGTTTCGTCTACAAAAGACTCATCAATGACGCCCGAATCCATAAAAAGTTAAAAAGGCCAAATGAAGTACGAAGATATAGAGCATTGAGGACCAAAATTCCTAAAAGTTTTGCCAAATACATCTAAGGTAATCTATGCCTGAGGTAGAAAAGCCTTAGTATTTCAAAAAATTCGAAATTTTGTAAACAGTAATTTTTTTTAATATAACTATATCAATGAGAATTCATGTCCGCACAAAAAGTGCTGACTACTGGGCTTGTGATACCCTCGGGGAAATAAATATCCACCAGCAGTGACATCGACCCAGTGGTTGTCAATAAACTCATCATAGATACCAGGACTAAAATTTGTATATACGCCAGACGCGCGTTTTGTCTTCAAAAGACTCATCAGGACCAAAATTCCTAAAAGTTTTGCCAAATCCAGCTATGGTAATCTATGCGGTAGAAAAGCCTTAGTATTTCAAAAATACAAAATTTTGTAAACAGTGAATTTATAAATATAACAATATCAATGATAATTCATGTCAGAACAAAAAGTGCTGACTACTGGGCTGGTGATACCCTAAGGGTAATAAATCTCCACCAGCAGTGGCATCAACCCAGTGGTTGAAAATAAACTCATCATAGATACCAGGACTAAATTTAGTATATACGACAGACGCGCGTTTCGTCTACAAAAGACTCTATAGGAGATTTCAATGCAAGGACAGCAAAAAATCCAGATTATATTGAAGAAGACTCTCCTCATATTAACTTATTTGATGTTAACAATGTTCTACCATATGGATACAAATCTGATAATAAACTTGATAGAAGAAATCAAGATTTAACTCTAAATACACAGTGTTTAAATTTATTAGAGCTGTGCTTATCTTCGAGACTACGCATATTAAATGGTAGATATGTAGGAGATTCCCTTGGTTATTTTACTTGTATGTCAAGCAATGGTTATTGTACTGTAGATTACGCAATTGTCAGTGCTAGTCTCCTGTCCTCAGTGAAATACTTTAAGTCAAATAATTTTACATATTTGTCAGATTATGTACAGATAGAACTATACATAGACTGCTTATTAAATTTTGATAAAAAGAAAGTCTTAGATGGAAAAAAAATGGCAACAAATGTAATCTTACCAATGATTCGAAAATTCTAAAAATGTATAAGTTGACGCATTAATAATAGAAAATGCTAAAAGGGGCGTAATAGATTTAGAGTTAAAAACATGCAAAGACAACCAATGTGGGATTGAGGAGTATACATATAAATTAACTAATATTTTGGAGAAGATTTCAACTGATGTTTGTAAAGACTATTAATAAACCTTATAAACTCAAGAAGAAAAAATACAAACAAGCATTGTCAGATGAAGCAATTTATAAAGACTAAAAGAGAAATTAATTCAATAGGATATAAAATAAAGCATAGACCAGACCAAAATTTATTAAAACCAAGATATTTTCTACTTTGTAAACAACTAAAAAAAGCTGTTAAAAAGAAGAAAAGGGATTATAAACAAAAGATATATGACTTATTAACAAATGAAATAGATAAAGACACAAAAGAATATTGGAAAATATTAAAATCATTAAAATTAAAAGATGAAGAAGAAGAAGAAATACCTGAAATTTATCAGGGAGAAGAAAATATATTTAAACATATCCAATATCAGGGAAATCTTCTAACAGTAGATATTGAGTTCCAAAAGAACATTGAAACTGTTTTAAGTAACTGGTAATCAGCAGAACCAGACAGAAATTTAGGTGCAAGAGCTGACCTGGGGAGACTTCCTCTGGAACTTAATATTAAATTTCAATCTATATTGTATCTTATAAGATTACATTCTGATGAAATTAATCCTTTCTTAAAAGAATTATTTTTTTGTCTCAAAACTTAAACTCGGCAGGAATTTGTGCTTGCTTCTCATCTGTAAAACATATAGTAGAAGAGACTGGTATGAATTTGGACACTTTAAAAACATTCCACACAAAAGAAAACTAAAAATATAAGAAAACAAATAAAATTAAAATTGAAGCATTTTTATGAAAAACTAGTAAATGATATCATTGAAACTATCAGATATAAAGGATAATAGCAAACTCACTATCTAAATACTTGTTAAAAAATAAATAATACAGAAGAAAAATATATAACTTGCTCAAAACTTGAATTCAGAAAACTGATTACAAAGTTTAGATTAAGTGACCATAATTTATTAATAGAAGAGGGAAGATAGCTTAAAATACCAAGAGAAGAAAGATTATGCAAAAACTGTTAACAAATTGAGGATGAAATTCATTTCTTTTTATATTGTAATAGAAACCATAATAATAGAAAAGTTTATTTCGATTTTTGGATAAATGAGAATATCCACTTTATGATTTTAAATGACATAGATAAACTAACATATATACTCAACCCAATTTCACACATTCAGGTAAATAAGCTAGGATCCTTTTTAAAACAGTCTATTGAACTGAGGACTCTTAAAATATTTACTATTATTGTGTATATCTTGTTTTTTTTTATTTTCATTTTGTTATGTTGTGTCACATACTATAAATATGTAGTTTTATGGCAATAAAGATTTGATTGAAAAAAAGAAAAAAAAAGAAAAAAAATTCTGAAACAAAATTTTTTGATTGATAGCTTATACACTAAATAAAAATGTTCGTGCTATGCGCAAAAAAAAACCCTCTGTGTCGAATATAAAAACCATAAGCCCTTTCCCGCATGTACTTAAAAGGTTGCTCCATAATAAGGCTGCTTTCAATTTCTTTTTATATATATAACAAACCAATTAATGTATAGTGTTTTATTTAGACAAATAATTCGCAAAAAAACCTACATAAATAATTGTTATGAATATGAAATTTATTAAAGAAAAATGTTTCTTCTTTAAATATACATGGTAAAATGCATGTTCTTAATACCTTGTTTTGTGTACACTGAATCACACAAGTTCTACATTGACTATCAACTGCATGTAGACAAACATGATTTAAACTACACGTAAACATTGAGTTTTATCAATGGGAACGTAATTGTGTTTAGTTTACGTGTGAATTACACTAACACATCACCGAGTTTAGGGCCGTGTTCACACCAAACGCCGTGTACAGTAAACATGTTTACATTTGTTTTAATGTAATGTACACTAGTTTCACATCAAATTTGTCCATATCTATACACCTTGTTTAGCTACCTGTACATAAGATTTGTTCACACATGTAAACTATAGTATATGTCATTTAATTTTTCATTACGTAGAACCGAAATCAAATTTTCTAACAACTTTTCTCGCAGTTAGGGAAAGACCACTTGACTTAAAAAAAGGAGGGAGGGATTTTTCCACAATTTGATTTAAAAGAAATCGGGTCATACAGATGATTAGATTGAACAAATATTCTGAATCCAAAGTTTCCCCATACATTATAGTGTTAAATAATGAATTGGTACCATCGAAAAACTCAACCCCTCCTTTTTTTTTAAAGTTAAGTGGTCTTTTTAAAGAAAGTCATTTTGGATGATATGCAGTATTTTAAAGATGTCTCGATTACGCATTAAAAACGTAGCGTGCTTACAGACGAAGAAAAAAAATTGCGAAGTTAAGGATCACTACATTTCTATTGAATGTTTGTTTTAAAAAAAAATTCCAAGGAGTATTTGGCAAAGAGAGGGGGCAATATTTTTTTTATTTCTAGTTTTATTTTCACGGGTCAGAGATACTACACAAACAAACAATTAACCTCGCCCTTTTTCAGTAATGCATTTACGAGTGAATCGGTGTTTGAGTAAAGACCAGTGGCAAATATTTCTGTCAGTGTGTACGTCCAGTCGATTCGGGAAGACTATTTCAAATGAATTATGTGTTCGGCAATGATGGTGGATGAGTCTTGATAAGGGGTTATTAAGGCTACATAAAGTGTTTTTATAACAAATAAATATTTCAATTTATTTATAAGTGTTATAAGTATCAATTTTCTATAAAAATCGTTTCTTTTTTAAATATACATGGGAAAATTAAAGTTCTGAATGCCTAGTTTTGTGTACACTTAACCTACACAAGGCCTACAACGACTATCGACTGCATGTAGACAAAGCATGATTTAAACTTCATGTAAACATTGAGTTTTATCAATGGGAACTTAATTAGGTCTTTCCACCTTTCCATGGAAAGTCCTATTGATTTTATTCTGATTTTTAGGTCTTTCCACATTTCCGTGGAAAGACCTATATTTTTTGTTCTGATTATTAGGTCTTTCCACCTTTCCATGGAAAGTCCTATTGATTTTATTCTGATTTTTAGGTCTTTCCACATTTCCGTGGAAAGACCTATATTTTTTGTTCTGATTATTAGGTCTTTCCACCTTTCCGTGGAAAGACCTATAGGTTTTGTTCTGATTATTATCAGGTCTTTCCACCTTTCCGCGGAAAGACCTTTAGATTTTGTTCTGATTACTAATATTATTATTATTATTAGGTCTTTCCAACTTTCCGATACAGAATTGTTTATCTTGTTTTGAACATTTAGAATAATACCTTTGAAGGTTATATGTATAGTATTGAGCAACTTGTCATTGTGTACTGATTTCCCGACCGTGTAAGGTCTGTACAGCCAGTCAATGTCGTTTAAAACTTTTATTATCATCACTGTGTACACTTAACTAGAGACTGGCTATCGTTTTGTCGTGCTCATTTAAGAAAAATAATAGAAGCGTTGTCGCCACAAGACTGCAATTTCATGATGTTCCATATTATTTAGGCGTTATTACATTTACTAACTATCGTCAACCGGTCAATAAACTAATATTACCAGTAATACGCATTCTGAATCCCCAACAGAATTGTTCTTGCTACGGATGTTAAATGAATAAATATGTTGATTTTAAAACTTAAAATCAAGCTGTTCATAGTATTGATTTGAAAAACTAACAATTATGATGTTTATAGCCGTCTTGACCACAATATTGTAGAAGTGTAAAAAAATATTATAATTATGAAATAGCAGTTAATTTAACTTATCGCATGTTTTAAAGCCTGAACTACACTCGAAAAAAATAAACCGTATCACTCGAAAAATCACGATTCTAGCCGGACACTACAACTTTCGTGTAATGGCTATGATTTTGTTTCTGTTTTTACTGTCAACATGACCGAAGAAGTAGCGTAACGATCGTGGTTCATCTAACACACTTTATTCAAATAATAGTCCATTCAATGATGACGTATATTCGACCATTTATAATCAAACAAAGAAAAATTGATCGATTATACGATAACAGTAGAAGATTAAAAGTCATTGTACGTTAAAAATGATGTGTAATGGGTATATGGATGTTTATTCTATCGTGGAATTGTACAATGTATACAATTTATCCATTTCTTCAAATAAATAAAAAATTACTCCCAAAATAAAACAAATAAATTAACATGAACAAACCAATACATAATTTATGTCAATAGATTACAAAAAGCGAATTATCAATAAGACTCATCTACAATTTAATGACATATATTTTCTTCTAAGTGCGTTAATAGATTTATTCAAATAATGATTTATGTCTGGACCTCGTTGTTTAGCGGTTTCAAGCCTCTTTTGATTATGAAGAAATCGGCACGAGTTCGGACCCTACAAATGCAACTCATTTTTAAGAGGATAAAATATCGTTAAAAGTTTAAAGTTATAAAACAAATTCCCTCAAGTTAATACTGTTGTCAGTGGATTCTTGAAAAATAATCTACAGTAAGAACAATAGACTGACGTCAGATAAATTGGTTCAGAAAAAGAGAAAAGATCCGTTCTTACAATTTCCTTTTGCAACACAAGTCTCGATGCCGTTAACTTTGGCAATATCCTTCATCATAAAACAGTTCAATCAAAAACACATCTTTATTTTAAAAATCAGTCTGTACCAATCATTGATTTTCTTATACCTATACCAAACTAGTTGCAACAAAAATTTTCAATTTCATACACGTTTTGCATGATCTCAATATTGACGACTTCAAGTCTAAACCTCCTGATTGTGCCTGTGCTAGTTCCCCATTCATATATAATCCAACTGATCTCAACATTGTCAATAACACTTCCGTGCGAATATGTGTTATCCAAAGGTCCGAAATATGGTGAGCCTAAATCCATTATTTGGAAACACAACGTAAAAATTCTGATGGATTCAGTCGAGAATTATGCCAGGCAAATGAATAAACGCGAGAAAGAAGAGGAAGATATTCTTTCCAAATGGTTTGAGGCTATGAGGTCGTTGATACAAATCAGAATTGAGAATCTATCTTGGTACAACAGTACCCTTGCTACGGCAATCTTTAAGGGAACAAATGTTGCAAAACATTTGTCCTACCTCCATGCATATGTTGTTGTCCTCAAAGATAAAGCCCCAAACAACATTGTTTTTTTTAATAAATCACTTTACATAAACTGTGAGCTAAATAAATCAGGTATTGACAATTTACTTGGAAAAAGAACCCCACGACACTTACTAAAGAGGAAATCCTGGATAATCATTGTTTTGTTTTATTTTACTTCGGATTTCCACCCAAAGCTGAAGAACTGGATCTTCCATCACTGTATAAGATACCCAAACTACATAAGGGCCCATGCATACATCGGTATGTTGCTGAGTTTTCCAAGTGCTCCCCAAATCCTCTTTCTAAAATATTGAAATACATTTTATCTGCAATGAAAACTGGTCTTCAAAGTTATTGTGAAACTGTCTATAGTTGGCGTGAATAAGATGTGGATTCTAAAACATTCCAAATTTTATGCATTCTAAGATTCTTTCATCTTGCAATAGTTTAAAAATATTTGACATTTTCTACACTTTACCCAGGTTTCCCAAGTCCGAACTAAGATACAAATTAAAAGAGTTGGTATTGCATTGATTAATTTTTTTAAAAGCCAATTTAAATCAAGTATCAAGTTTTAAGATTTTAGTTTGATTCAACTAAATTTATACGATGTATGTGGTTTACAGTTTGATTTGGAAGAAATACTGACAAAGCTAGATAATTCAATTAATTCTATAATTACTACTATAATTTTATATTATTAAGTATTGTAATTTTCATTGTTATATCGGTATTACAAACCTCATCTTGAAGTCTATCCTATTTGTTTTGGAAGAAATTAGAAATGTATATGTGACGTCACTTTTGTGCGTTGATCTCTTCGGCAAACATATAATACGTTGTTCTGCTGTGCTTTTTCATGTGCTGATTAAGGTTGTTTTACGTATTCGTTTTTACTCTGTAGTTAGTCACCACTTTGGTGTTAACATGTACAGTGCAGATCGAGACTCCTTTTAATGGATGCCTTAACCCGTCTACAGATGGGTGTAGTCCTAACCTGTACAGCAAGTTAACTTGATAACCAGTCATTTGGACTGGTCAAAGTTAACCTGTGACCAGATTTAAAACTGCTCTGACCAGTCCTAGGACCAAAATCTAGGTAACTTGAAAAGTGGACTTGGTCCTAGGATTATTTTTATGTCTGCCAAAAAGTTAACTTGGAAACAGGTCCGCTATTGATATAAGTTAACTTCGAACCAGTCCTGTTATAAGTTAACTTCGGAACCAGTCTTGCCGTAAAGTAAACATAAGTTAACTTCGAAACCAGTCCTGCCACAAAGTTAACATAAGTTAACTTTTGCTTTGACAAATCCGATCAAAACCAGACCTGTTCCCAAGTTAACTTTTGACTGGTCTGCTCAACACTAAGTTAACTTGTAACCAGGACCGCTCAAATCGATTTTTTTTAAATATTTTTTAATATCTTTGTTTCGTAGTATACACATCTAAAAATAAAGTAAAATTAATACTTCCGTTTTATAAATAGGACTAAATACAAATATTTGAAAATAAAGTACACATAAAACGTTGCTTGTAACACAAATTTATCTGTGATCTGACAATCTATCAATTATAAAAACGATCTTGGTTACAATGATAACGGGTACTGAATATATATTCCGATACCTATCAAATTCAACCATATTTGCACTTTATTATGTATATCTTTGAAAATACGTATATTTGATGTTAGTTGTATACGTCCTTGTTAGTTATACATCCTTGAACTATGCAGCCACAATCAGCAATAATTTAATTCATTTAAACTGATGACTACAAATTGTTGTTCGCATAAATTTAGCGTGCCAGCATGTCCTCATTTTATTCAAAATATTGATACGTAACAAAATTTGAGTAGTTTTGATACCTCATGCTGACTTGTACAACTAAATTATTTGACCGCATCGACCAAAACTGACCATATGTGCACTTTAATTTGTAAATCTATATACCCGGATAGTAAATCAGCTATATTTTTATGTCAGGATTCAATATATAATACAATAGACAGAAATATTCTAATACAATAACAAATTTTTGTTCGCATCAATTTAGGATGCAAGCATTTTCCTCCTTTTATTCAAAATATTGATACGTAACAGAATTTGAGTAGTTTTGATACCTCATGCTGACTTGTACAACAAAGTTATTTGACCGCATCAACCAAAACTGACCATATGTGCACTTAATGTGGTATGGGAGTCTAAAATAAAAATGATAGAATTTGTTCATACTTTGCAAAAATGTTGTATCTATTGATACATGTTGAAAAATATAATAAAAATGATAGGTCACCGCGCATTTTCTCAAGCTACAGGACGGGACAAAATGACACATTTTGTATGGATTATACAGGAAAAAACACCACTTTGTGATTAGAAACTAAACAAAATGATAGAATTGTTAAATACTTCAGGAAAAGATAGCTTTCAGACACTGCTTTGAGAATATCAAAAGAAAAGATAGGGTCACCGTACGTTTTTTCCGGCTAAAATACAAAATAGGAAAATTCCATACAGAATCCTTCAGAAAATGCACTTTTTTAGAGTTACCTCCCCTTAAAATTCAAATTTAAAAAAAAAAATAAAAACAACCAAAAATAATTAACATTTGCAAAAATATCAATATTTAGAAGTTATATTCTTATAAATTGGTACTTTTAAATGAAAATGTACATTAAACATCTGCATTCCTGTATAAA
Source organism: Mytilus edulis (assembly GCF_963676685.1). Taxonomy (NCBI): domain Eukaryota; kingdom Metazoa; phylum Mollusca; class Bivalvia; order Mytilida; family Mytilidae; genus Mytilus; species Mytilus edulis. Next base: position 22,492,818 of record NC_092349.1, read on the forward strand.
ATTTTGCTAACTTGATGGAAAATCTGGACCTTTGATTCTCTGTTTTTTACAATCCAAGATGGAGGAAGACACCCATACCACCTTAAATTTGTAAATCTATATACCCGCATAGTATATCAGCCATATTTTTAATGTCAGGATTCAATGTATAATGCAATCGACACCAATATTGCAATACAATAACAAACAATTTTTGTTCGCAGAATTTAAGGGTGCCAGCATGTCCTACTTTTATTCAAAATATTGATACATAACAAAATTTGAGTAGTTTTGATACCTCATGCTGACTTGTACAACAAAATTATTTGACCGCATCAACTAAAACTGACCATATATAGTGAAAGATATTAGCAAGCAAAATCGAGGGAATTGTGCAAATGATGATACAAGCATGAAAATTAGCACGAAGCATCATTATAATATACTTTTTAAGAAATAACTGCTTTTTCAAGATGGCCACCACGTTTTCTAAAATGGCTGTTTTTCCAGTTCAAAAATACTTATTTTTCTGGAAAATGTTGTCTTTGACCTTTTTTTTTTAGAATAACATATTATCAGATAAGGTGGCTTACTTCTTTACATGTGACATATATACTAGAAATTAATATTTGCCATGTTCATGGTTTGGGCATGCGCGAAAATGTTACAAAATTCACACAAAAACATTTGAACTACTCATTATATACTTGGGTATTTTTAATGATGTTATGAATTTGTTTTATAACATTTTCGAGGTTACGATACCCATGCGTTTAACAATTTCGTGCATAGGCACACTTTTCAAAGGCATTAAGAGCGATTTGCACGCACTACAAGGGCACAATGATGTAAATCGTAGATCATCTAACAGATGAGGATTTGGATTTCGTAAAACTATCTTTGTCGTCATTTCTTTCCTCTAAAGATCTAGGCTCTTCTGGTCAAGTAAGTGTAACTTCTATAATGTCACTGTTTAAAAACACGCCCTTTCATGTGTAATGATTAAGCATTCATTTGATAAGGTGAACAAGGTGGTTAACTTTCTAAATCCCGGGCAACCATATATTATAGCTGCAGATCAACCGCTTTGGTATTGGCTAAGCAATTTCAGTGGGAATGGCCAGATTTGTACGGAAAAGATAAGTTTATCGTCATGTTTGGTGGATTGTACAATGCAATGGCTTGTTTTAAAAGTCTGAGTGAAATATTGTGTGATAGAACATGGACAAGTGCCCTCACTGAAGCCGATATTGCAACACCTAGAATGTTCAATGTTCAAATGTAATTAGGACTAAACACGTGCATCAGATAACATCATGTGTTTTGGTTAAATTGATAATGTCAGCTTATGAAAGCGTAAACGCAGAAAATATAGCTCATGACTCTGTGATGTATAAGTATTTGATCAACTGGTGAACGGAAAAAGAGTCATTCCGACCACAATTTAATCTATCGCGTTCAATTATAAATTAAGAACTTCTGGTGCTTTCGGGAGTACGCCCATTCCACAAGTCATATATTGTACTTTACAAAGCATGATATCGTATTTTGTTTGTCTTGATCATGCTAATTTTGGTCGATGGTTACTGATTCATTTCCGAGATCTGACTTCCCTTCACGAACATCACCCAAAAGTATCAATGACATTTGCAACAGATCATTGGTAATGTTATGCATTCAGCTGAAAATGATTGTACAAAGGAATTTTAAGAAGTACTGACACAGATGTAGTAGTATTAGAAATTGCAACAATCGTAATATAAGATGTGGACACATTGTGAATAGGTTTTTGAAGACTTTCTATGACTTTCTCTACATGTCATAGCAAATTGGTTTGGTCCTCGTGTACCTGCTCTTCCTTTCTACCATGTATTTAATGGATGTAGACATTTTATGGGAAAGTGAAGAGGTCAGCTTGGCAGACATGGGAAGTATTCCCAGATGTAACGAACGTTTTTACCGCGGTTTTGTATAAGAACACAGACATTGACACAATAGAAGCATTTTTTGCATCACGATGGCAACATCAACATTTGCTAACAAAGCACGATTTGAATCGTTTGTTAGGAAGCAGCAGCTTTATGATGCCTACCAGAGGTTCTATTCTGGATCAAAAGAGAATCATATCAAGGTGGACATGTTTGGGCTCATCAGGATTTATGTATTCGACAGGTTCATGTACTAAATCATGAACACTGGAGTTGGATGATAGAAAAGAAAACAATGGACTTCTTTGGCTGTCGTTGCATCCTCGTGTCAGGATTTTTTTAAATGCGAATGCAAGAAATCAAGCAGTGTGGGTAATTGTAAATGCTCCCGTTCTGGTCTTCCTTGTACAGGTGTGTGTATTGGTAACTGTCAGATAATTATAAGATAAGCAACCTATATATATGCATTTGAACCTAACAAAGACTGTGACATCTCTTGTTAAGTTCAACGAAATGATAAAATTGACATTTTCCACGTTGTTACCACCATTTTGGAACCGGAAGTCACCTTTTTCTTCATGTATGTTTTGTTTCATAGTACTATAGAAATACTAATTGAAGATTTATCAAAACTTACATTGGATTATACCTATAAAACAGCTTTTAAAGGATTTATGGAATGTAGCCAATTGGATATGACGCCATTTCCAAATGAACGGTGGCCATTTTGAAAAAAAAAAATTTTTTGATGGCCAGCAGCTGAATTTTTTTAATTATCATTCAGCCAACCTGTAGACAAAATTTCATGCTTGTATCACGATTTGCAGAATTATGTCCATAATATCTCCCACTGATATGTGCACTTTAATTTGTAAATCTATATACCCGCATAGTATATCAGCCATATTTTTTATGTCAGGATTCAATGTATAATACAATCGACAGCAATATTGCAATACAATAACAAACAATTTTTGTTCGCAGAATTTTAGGGTGCCAGCATGTCCTCCTTTTATTCAAAATATTGATACGCATAAAATTTGAGTAGTTTTGATACCTCTTGCTGACTTGTACAACAAAATTATTTGACCAAAACTAACTATATGTGCACTTTTATTTGTAAATCTATATACCCGCATAGTATTGTACCGAGCGCCTAAATGTTTTCTACGGGCGCTCCTGAGCACATTTTAGCAGGACCGTAAATGTACATGTAATCAATAATATTGGAAAACAATAAATGCAAAAATTTTACTGCATAAATTGTGAGAGTCAGCATTTCATCTCTATATTCATAATATTGAACAGTCACTAGATACAGTAGTTCATGATGGTGTGTACAACAAAACTATTAGGCTGCATCATCAAATTAAAGTACCAACACTGACATGTCTGGATCTATTTGTACTATTTAATAAAAAAAAAAGTATATGAGGTTCTCTTCTGGGAATAGTAGACTGTTAATCTATTTTGTCGGTTGATTGATTTTTTTTGTAGTTAAACGTCAAATGGCAACTATTTCATTCAAGTGCGCATTGAGTATAATTTTGGACGTCCCATATATCAATTAATCGGCAAAGACAAATCTCTCGACAAATCTGACGAATTTGACGAAATTATTGATAGTTTTACCACACCGTATGCTTACGGACATAGTACAATTTCTGTTAAAATATTCTGCTGAAAATAGAATAGTAAATCCAATGCAAACAAGTTAAATAACAATGAAATAACCATGCATGTATAACTTTATGCATAAAGTAAAATTGAGAAAGGGACAGGTAAAAAACGGGGAACGAAGCAACGTCGACAATGTGTTTGATATCCCGTGATATAAGAATATTGTAAGCTTTGTTAAAACTTACCGTGGCGATTTGTTGCAAGAATTAGCTATTCTACGGTATAGTTAGTCGTCCAAAGTCAGCGTCTCTGCTTACTGGTTTGGCTCTAGGTTTTCGACTGACAGATCCGAAACGAGGCTCTTACGTCTTCCGGATCTGTCTCCTCCGTCAGTGGAGCACCACCGACGACCCCGAGGTACTACACTCCCCCCGACTTTATATAAAAGGAGTAACCCCCGGAGAAAAAACAAAAGACTATTCTGGTGGAATATAAGTGTGGGACCCTTAAATTAGAAATACCATGGACCCGCCCAGCATCCCCGCCCCCTTGGAAATTGAACAACAGGAGGTACCCCCCCTCTCCGACACCCCTGGAATCCCTAAGACACACTCCCAAGGATTATACATATATACATTATTTCATCTTGGCCAACGGGCCGTTAATTTCATCAACTAGGAGCCAACTGGCTTTAACTAAAATAATTTGGAAGCCAATGGGGTGTAAATTCATTTATAAATGGCCAACGGGCCTGATTTCACTATTTACACTAGAGCTGCCCGCCTACGGGTTCACTCCGTACAGACGGCTACCATTGAGGTTGGCCACCCGTAAAATCTCCCTCGGTGAGGTTGCCCTCACTGTTCCCACCACCTTTGCCACCTCATAAAGGTAATGAAGGTGGCCATGCCGTGCATTTGGTGGGGGAAAGTAAGAGGCATCGCTCTCCAGAAGGATCCTGAACGGAGGCACCGACCTCAAGGCGTCCTTCTGCTCGGAGTCAAAGGAATGATTAGGAGTAAACCCGGTGCTTTTACTGACTGACGCACGGAATGCACCAGCTAATTGCAGAAGGAATAGATCCCAGGACTTTTGATTTTTTCCCACAAAGCATCGCACTGAAGCCATCAGCGTTCGATTGCAACGCTCTACTTAACCATTGGAGGACGGTCGGTATGGGGTGGTTCTACTCTTGTGTATTTGAAGCAGGTCACACATGGCTTTAAATAGATGGGATTCAAAGTTCCTTCCCTGATCAGTGAACACTTGAAAGGGACTCCCGAAACGGGAGAAAAATTCATTCACTGCTGAACGGGCTGTTAATTCAGCGCCTTGGGCGGGAAGGGGAATATATTCCACCCATTTGGTAAACTGATCGATCACCAAGTGAGGCTACTATGATCTGTTCGAACCGTAAACCGCCCAAGCAAGTAATGTCTGAACAGCCTAGTGAACCCAACAATGGCCAACAGCTCCTTCCGGGTAGTACAGAATTTCTGCTGTTCTGGGGTGAAGGTAAAGCTAGCATAGGAAGTGGCCCGTTCCTGTCCCCCCTGAACCTGCAATAATTCTGCCCCAATAGCCTTGTCGGAGGCATCCGTGTCTAAAATAAAAGGATCAGTTGCATTGGGCAGTGACAGGACAGGGGCTGACACCATGGCTTCCCTGAGTCTGTCGAAAGACTGTTGTTGCTCGTTTCCCCAGGAATAGGGGCGTTTCCCGGTTAAGGCTTGAAGGGGCAAGGCTATATTAGTATAGTCTTTTATAAAGGCCCTGTGATAATTTGCGAACCCTAAAAACCGTTCCACTTCCTTTGAGTTCCGGGGTTTTGGCCAATTTTTTACATCTTTTACATATCCCGGGCCAATTTCCATCCCTTCGGGGCCTACCACCCTACCTAAAAATTCTACCTTCTTCCTAAATAAATCGCACTTCGTGGGTTTTAGTTTGAGCCCGTACGTCCTAAACATTTCAAATACCACCCTCAGGTTTGCCAAGTGGTCCCCGAAATCCCTTCCCAAGACTAATATATCATCCAAGAAAGCCAACACTACCCGCCATGTTAACCCCCGGAGTACCAAGCTTATAACCCGGGCGTATGTGGCTGGTGCATTACATAGCCCAAAGGCCATGCGTGCAAACTCAAACAGCCCATATTTGGTGATAAAGGCCGTTTTTGGCCGGTCCTCCTCTTTTATTTTGACTTGCCAATACGCCGAATTGGCATCCAACTTGGAGTACCACACATTTCCTGCTAAGGTGTCTAGGCACTCTTCTACTAAGGGGAGTGCAAATATTTGGCGGGAACAGGCCCCATTGACCCTCCTATAGTCCACACACCACCTAACGCTACCATCCCTCTTACGTATGAGGACCGGGGCAGAAGCCCACTCAGGTACGGATGGCTGAATTACCCCAGATTGTAACATTTTTTCCAAATGGGCCTCCTCTTCGTGGGCAAAACCTAAGGGTGTACGCCGCATTCGCTGTTTAATAGGGGGATGATTCCCGGTGTCAATGCCATGTTCCAAGGCCGTGAAATGGCCCAGGTCCAAGTCACTGCTGGCAAAGACATCCTGAAATTCCTGTAACAGGGAACACTAAACATGTTCTTGGATTAATTTGCACTTCTCATAAGTGCAAATTGGAACCACACTTTTTTTTGTCGTAGAATCATCAAATTTGGCAATAATGTACCTCTGGGGATAAATAACACAATACAAAAATAAATTTGATATGGCTCGCCCGGTTCGGCAACTGGAGCGAAAACAGTGACAAAATCCTGTAGGATATTTTTTTCTCCCATAGGATTTTTAAAAATCCTACAGGATTTTGAGAAATCCTATAGGATAAAGTCATAATCCCGTAGGATATTTTAAATATCCTATGGGATATATAAATCCTATCGGATTTATTTATCCTATAGGAAAATTTATCTCCTATGGGATTAAATTAATATCCTATGGGATTTAAAATCCTGTAGGATTTTCAAAAAAAGTGTTAAATCCGATAGGATTTTTTTTATCCTATAGGATTATCATGAAAGACTTTTTGACAGAAACTAATGTCCCTTAGGATATTTTTTTCTCCTAAGGGATTTATTTTGTCCTGTGGGAAGTTTTTTCTCCCATGGGATATTTTTTTCTCCTATCGGATTTTTTTCTCTCCCTTAGGATAAATTTTGTCCTGTAAGATATTTTGTTTTCCCTTAGGATTAACTTTGTCCTATAGGATTATTTTTTCTCCCATAGGATTAAATTTTGATACGTTTTGTCATCTAAGATGGATTCGTCAGTTTTGTTGGTATCTTACAAACGTTAACAATTGTTGCTACATAGATATTGATCACTACGTAGCTACTACGATATTGAACTCAACCTTTGTATTTAGCCTAGCTGCTACATAGATATTGATACCAGGGATCAGTTCAATATCGTAGCAGCTACGTAGCGACTATGTAGCTGCTATCAAAATCTAAGTAATAACTAGTGTATAGCTACACGTTCAATAGTCAATATCTACGTAGCACTACGTAGCTGCTACGATATTGAACGCGTCCCAGGGTTGGGTTCAATATCGTAGCAGCTACGTAGCGGCTACGTAGCTGCTATCAATATTTATGTAACAACTAGTCTATAGCTACACATTCAATAGTCAAAATCTACGTAGCACTTCGTAGCTGCTACGATATTGAACTCGATCCATCTACGTAACCGCTACGATATTGAACACGACCTTGGGTTGTGTTCAATATCTTATCGGCTATATAGGGCTATGTAGATTTATGACTTTTGAACGGGTGGCTAGCCTACCTGCTACATAGATATTAATAGCAGCTAAGCTAGCTTCTCGTTTAATAGTCATAAATTTACGTCGCACTACGTAGCTGCTACGATATTGAACGCAACCCTGAAAAGGGTCGTTATAGTTTCAATAATTATCGAAACGGATACATGGAAATATTACTTTATAGGATTGTGCAAATCTTGCCTTCGTATATGGTTTTCATGATATTAATTATTAATGAGTCTGTTTAATAAATGTTGTTTGTTTTACGTCCTGTGGCAAATATTACATGTATGTTCATAACGAGAACACAATAGGTAGGCTTTTCATAGCAAATATAAAAGGTCGACTGAGAGAATGGACATGTAACTTGGAATGGTAATGCAAAATGAGGATATATTGAATAAAAAACAGAGCTGCCTCAATTAATTGTGCAAGAGTACCAAATGTGCAGAAGTCTTCCGTGCATGAAATCTATGCTTAAATCGACCATCGTTTTTCAAGTACAGTTTTTAATAATATCAACTGGTTAAATGCATTTTGATGGCTTAAATAAAAGGGAGAGTTCTTTTAGATTGGATTATTTATAGCACTTTAGTTTTTTTGGTATGATACTATATTTCAGATTTCTCTTGGTTATGTTTTTGCACTTAGTGCGGGAAATCGTGGGTTCAAATCCCGGCCTGGTCAATCCAAATACGTCAACATTTAAAATTGCTGTTCCTCCGCTAAGCAAGTGGAATTAATAATTTAATTACACCTCTCCTCCATTACATGATATATCTGTAAAAAAAAGACTGGTATGCTCGAGTGGCTAAATGATGTCCAAATGCGGAGTGTTACCTTGTGAACTAGCACGTTAAAAATCTTTCTCGACACTATCAGTCTAGAACAGGGTTCATATTCAGTATAACATTTGGAACTTGAATTTGTCTCTGGACAGGTCTGGATATAAGGCATATTCAACGTTCATTATATATCTACTAAATCGTTAATAAATAGAGAAGTATTTTCCTTGTACTGATTTTTATTTCATGTACTTGGTTTGATTTCCACGAATTGATATTATAAAAATGGTATGGTTAAACTTTTCACAAAATATGTATGTGCCTTTTGTGATATTTTTAATGGCAGGTAATATGAAATTAGCTCCTTACTTTATTTATACATGGAACGTTTTTGTTTGGCTTGATAAGGTGTATAGGGATCTCTCTATAATAAAAAAAAAAAACCAAAAGACTGTAAAAAAAACTTTCAATATCTTGATTGTCTGTGTTGTTGGGTTGTTGTCTCATCAATATTTACTCTTAATCCCTTTTTTCGAACCCAAAGGGTAGACTTGAGCACAGAAATATTGTCCACTCTTGACTTCATCAGCTCGACTTTCGACTTAACCCTGCTGAAAAAGTAAAGCCCCCCCCCCCCCCCCTATTCCTACCAACGTGAAAATTGGTTAACAGACTAAGATGGCCACTACGATGCTTTATGCTGTTGTTTTTTAATCGCTGCCTATTGCAGCTATCATTCCCGGTTTTGGACAGAATAAAAAGTAGATGTGGTTCGATTGTGAATGAGACAACTTCAAACTATTGCTTTCCACCAAGGTCCACATGAAGCTGATGAACGCAAATTTATATAAAAAAAAAAGAAGATGTGGTATGATTGCCAAAGAGACGAATGACATAGAAATTAACAACTATACATGTAGTTCACCTTACGGCTTCCCACAATGAGCAAAGCTTTTGTATCTAATTTTATTTTATATGATTAATGTATTGCCTTGTGTCGTTTCTTTTGTTTACTAGTATATTGAATGTCTCCGGTGGTATGAATCTTACTTCATGAAATTTAAAATTATACCCTTTTTCAATAATAGGCTACCGCAATAAAGATATAAGCTTAATAAAATAATTATTTGAGATTTTCACTCGTTCAGGAAATGTCATACGGGACAAGAATGAGTTTTAATGGCGAAAAATATTTTTTTAAACAAATGTGCATGTGTAAGCTGTTTTGTGATGTTCTATTCTATCAGGAGTTTCAGAAAAGGGGGAATAAAAACAATTATGCCAAAAAACAGTTTAACTTGCGAAGCTTTCTTTGGTATTCAATGTTACAAAAATAGTTATTCTTTTGTAGATTTAGAACTTTGAACACAATTAAAAAAATGTCTATAGAAATTGGTAGATGGCAAAATAGTTAAAGAGAACATTTTATTTATTATATATACTTTATGTAAAATTAGGTGAAATTGAGGACGAGTTTCATTATAAAGTTGAAACAAAACGAAAAGTGTATTTAACGTTTTTTGTAAATAGCTTCTCAAATATTGAATTGATTTTATCAAAACAAAAAGTATAAGATCAAAAATTAAATTTTCGATCAAGATTCTTTATTTCTTATAAAACCAAGTTTAATGGTACAAGGAACGATATTTTTACATATAATAACATACAGATTTTGCGCATGACAAGTTTGCACAAAACGAGCAACAAGAATGAGAGATTGGGGATCAACCTGGAGAACATACGTCTATATTGATATTTCTAATTAATTTACACAAATTTTTCAATACACGAATATTTTTTGAAATAAATAAAGTGCCGAATGCATATCTATACCACATCTTCCTATATCTCACACTCACACCACATCTTCCTATATCTATAACTTGCCTTGGGTATACTTTTTATGTCCCTATTCGTACAGGAAGTCCTGTGTTGTTATTTAGACGTACCGATCCACAATATCTGACACACATTTGCAAAACAGGTCATTTGTAATATAAGCTGGAAAATTTTCATAGTTTTAGAATAAAGCGGAGCATCGCAATTGCGTTAAAAATTAATATTTAATTTCCTACCAAAAGATATTGGTTTTTGTTTTCAATTCTTTCTCAAATTTAGATATAGAGTTGACACTGCAATGTTTTGTATCAGGTTTATTCCACTCAGGAACTATAGAAGGAATAAACGATTCAGGGAAAGCCTGCAAAATGGAACCACAATTCAAAATTTTTGTGTTTACTTTGCCTTTGTTTTATTTGTTTCTAAGGAAATTGCTATGTAAGCTTCTTTGTTTATTTAAAGAAGCCAATTTTGAGATACAAAGTGAGAAACAAAGCTTTTGCGATTTCATTTCCTTATTTACAACACTAGAGTTTACAGACTATCATTATACCTTGAGAGACATATGAGAGTATGTGGCGTCCGTGGGGTTCTTCAAATTCGATTACAGAAGTAATATAGAAAAACTCCAAGAGGTAAATACTATATTACGTTTTTAAAAGAGAATATAAATCATAACTGTCTTCTATGAACGATAACTTTAAAACTGATGTCAATGCTTTTTTTTAACAATTCATCTTTATTCAACAATTGAAGATGAATACCATTTTATTGTATAATGTAATAAGCAGTGATGTAAGAAATATAATTCACAATGTGCATGGAAGAACTAAATAATTTAGTTAACTTAATCATACGACTCTAAAGCCCGTTCTGTCATTATTAAGAGACGCTAAAGAACTGGACAACTGTGGTAATATAAGATTTTAAGATTTGGAAATAAATGAAATTGGTGTCACAAATGGTATGTCTGCTTGTATTTGATTTTTTTTTATAAATATATATGATGCTCTTATACACAATTATTAATGGTTGTTTTACTTCGCTTAGTTATAGCATTTAACAAATAACTCTTCGTATTCTTATTTTCGGCATCAAATAAAATTTATAATGGAATATTTTTTAAAAGACAAGGAAAATGAAAAAAAATATCTACAACAAAAATAAGCAAAAGGAGATGTGGTATGCCTGTCAATGAAACACCTATCCACAAACGTTGAAATTGAAGTAGCTGTAAGAAATAAATAAGTCATATTTACAGTCTAAAAATGTGTTTAGCCGGGGCCTGAACATCAAATTACACATATCTATACTTGTAATGCATTTGTAAACAAGTTCGTACCCTAAATATGTTCCTCTCCTAAACATGTCGAGGAAAGTGTTTAACCCTATATGTATTTAACCTGACCACATGTTAAAGATAAACATGTTTGGTACTGCCTCTTATAAATAAGTGAAACATTCTCAGTAAATCACATCAGAACTTAGATCAGACTAAAACCTCACTTAAACTGAATATATTTGTTTTTGTAGAACAGGAGTTTAGTATCCCATAAAACATAAATCATTATATAGAGACCTAGGCAGCAAAGATAGTCATTAGAATCTTTTTGCATTTGCCTGTGTTCTATCCTTTTAAAAACCTTGCGGTGAGGCATGGTTTCTGACATCAGAAAAAAAAGTGAAGTATAGGCCACTGGACGTTAAGCAACCAAGTATTAAACCTCACCTTTCCGTGAAGTGTTTACAATTATTTGTATTTTTAAAATAAAAATAAAAAAAGGATAAACATTTCCAAAAACTGAAAATATTTGAGAAGACGCTATTACCTTAGAAGTAAAAAATTTACAAGACAGAATAAACACGGCAGAAACAAACAAACGAAAAAAAACCAAGAGAACAATTTGAAATACCATATACATGTTAAAATCGGTATATACAAGCGGATTATAAACGGGACAGGGTTGAGCGAACATGAATTTCTACTGATTACACTAAAGGTGGCAATCAACCGATTGAAGCACGTGTCGAGAAAATATTAGATAACTTTCTAATTAAAAATGACATAATTATAAAATTTGATTTTATGATTTTTTACAAAGTCTTTTTCTAGATGCCATATCCGTTGTGATAGTATCTTTCCATCAGGTCATTAGTGTACAATTTTGTTCTTAGTGCACTAAGGAGGTCCTTTGTAGTATTTCTACGAATCCCATGATTTACATGTATGCTGAGGGAAAAGTCGCACATGTTTTTATAAGTAGGACGAAAGTCACAAAAATGTAATCAAAGTGTACACGTTGGGAAAAAGTCTGTGAGAAAGGTTTAAATAATTTTATTTAACATCTTCATATTTTTTTCTGCGAAATCATAACTTTGCTAGCCGTTAAGACGGAACGATATTCCATACCGCAGATACCATTTAATGATAGACTTTGTAAATTTTGTAGTTCGAACTGTGTGGAAAACGAAATACATGTTTTAATGGTCTGTCTTTTATATACAGACTTCCGATATGAACTTTTTAAAACATCACGTGAACATATTAACTTTGACAGAATGAACACAGAGAAAAGATGTATTGCTCATATGAACTGTAAATACAAACAAAAGTTTTTAGCTCGTACAATAAATAGTTTTTTTATTAGAAGAAAAAAGTTTTTATGAAATTATGATTTACAAACAATATATCTTCAGTATTATTTTTGTCTTTCTTTGTGCATATTTGTTTCTTACATAAAGGTTACTGTGATGTGTTTCAAATAAAATACCAAGTTTATATACCTTTATTTTCTTTTTCAAAGATAATTTCAATTGACAATTTTATTATAATATCCATCATCAGAATATTAGCATTTTAATAAAGATTTTATTCGTTTATTTTGTTACTTATATCAGGGACATATAATACATATGTATTATATGTCTCTGCTTATATCAAATGTGGATATTATTTTAATTTCATCAAAGATTTACTAAACAAATCCTGGATTTCATTGATAAAGATGTGTGTGTAACTATACAAATCCTTGTTGTAACTAATTCATAATTGTATATATTTTAATTAATTTTATTGTAAATTTAGTGTCTCGTAATTTTATGAAGGCTGGCTATCGATCTTTGTTTTAACTGTAAGACCAATGTGCGACACTATAATGAAATAATCATTATATTCATCTTTTATATTTAATCTCAATTACCAGATTAAAATTTCACACCTAATTGAACATTGCAGATGTACGCTGACCACGATGTGTATATACCAAGAAACTGCTAGGTGTGAAAATAAGATGTGTCAATTGTATGAGGACCTGTACGGGGGTCCTTAATTCTATAATTGTTCAGTCTTTTTCTGTGTTCTTTATATATATAAGCACTTCGTCATTCTCTATTCCTTATCTTTTTCTCTATGTTTCTGTAGTCATTATTTATTTTCCTTTATTCGGCACTTTTAACCCATTATTCACTATTCATCGACCCCATCCTGACCCTCTTTTTTAATGAACCGTTAGCAAATACGTCTCGAAGGTGGCAGCATACATCACAGTCCACGACATTATAAACTAGTAAGGCACACATACTGCTGGTGATCAACCTTTGATTTATAAACTAGAATAAATATACTAAAAAAATTTAAAGATAATATATATTTTTTACAATTTCGTTCGTCCGTTTTTTATCGACAAATGGTTCAGTTTTTTTTTCGCAGTTTTAAGTAACGTTATAATATATATATTTTATAGAATAGCTTAAAAGCAGATACATATCTTTATTTCGTGTCAAACCATTTCTTGGAACTTGTGAAGCTTTTTATGATAAATGGAATATTTTTTTTCCCGATTGACCTATTGATATCCATAATTTGTTTTATAAACCAATTGAAATACCAAACACATGACGAAAAAACAGTCGCCGAAAAAACATATTCATAGTCAAACTGTTTGTACACACGTGCGCGATTAGCGGTCCATGGTTGACTGATCATGAATTTCAATCGATTACACAGATTGCAATCAATATTGAACGTGGCATGTGTCGATAAAACATTAAATTTTGTAATTCTTAAAGATGTTATTAATATAAAATACTGAATTATTTATTTTGAAATAGTTTACTTCTATAATTCATTCCCTAGTGCCAATTATATCATATCGTCTGGTCCCTTGTACTTGCATCACTTTTTATTAAAATTGTCATAAGAATCTTTCGACAATTTCGATCACACAGATGAAGCTTTAAAAAGTTGAAAAATATTTTCACGAGTCCAACAGTTGACGTGCTTTCTTTATCATGTTTAAGCATGCGAAAATGTATTCTTAAAAAATCTAAGAGACACAGAAAACGTAATACTACTAGTAGACGAAATCATTCAATTTTGCATAAAGATGACAACTCTAACTTTAAAAAAAAAAACGTTCAGAAATATGAAAAGGAAAAGATGGACTTCTTTCTTGACCAAAATACAAAACTAGTAAACGGTGAATGTATATGTACTACTGTAGACTTTGTTATGATGACCTTTAACTTAATAAATATTTATTTTTTTATTATTTCAATCAACAGGTATACCTTAATTAAATTTTTTCCGAAATAGTAATTTCTTTTTCTGGAAAAGTAATACCAATTTGCGGAAACGTAAAAACGCCGCTACTTATTTCGGAAAAGTAATGCACGAAAATGCGGAAACGTGAAATTGGACTTTTGGAAAAAAAAAAATAACTACTAAAGGACATGTTAGCATGAGTTGTAAGAAAAGATTTCCAAAACAACCATATCATTAAGAAGGAATGTTTACATGCTATACTCTCGTACTAGTATTACAGGGTTCTTGTGGCGTTCACCTTAGACACACATCTTTTTAACGATGTTTAACAAGAAAATCCCTATTTAGCGGACAAGCAATTTTTTTTCTTTCTGTTATTGAATATCGAGAAAGAAAATAAATCCCGAAATTAATTTGGAACTTTGATACTCAATAGTTTCCCATCAAAATATTCACAATTAGTGTTCGTCCAGTGGCATACATAACAATCTTATTTCTATATGCAATCAACAATGAGCAAAACCCTAACCTTGTAGTCATTTATAAAAGACCCGAAATGATAAATGTAAAAACAATTCAAACGAGAAAACTAACGGCCTGATTTATGTACAAAATGTGAAAATTCCTTGATAACCTGAATTTTCTTGATTATTTGCCTACAATATATAAGTCACTGTTTAAGAAAAATAAAAAATAAAATTCTGGGACTATTATATTAACGTTAGTATAATAGTCCAAGAATTAAAGTGTTGATAAAATAAGAGCCTCACATTTGAAAGTTTTAAAACATTTCGAAGATAAAAAAAAAAAAAGTAAAAAAATATACAAAACAGACTTTTTCGTTCATTTTGTAACATGAATGAGGCAGTTAGTTTTCTCGACTGAATTGTTTTACATTGTCATTTCGGGGCCTTGTAAAACAGACTATGCGGTATGGACTTTGCTCATTGTTGAAGGCCGTACAGTGACCTATAGTTGTTTATTTTTGTGACAATTTGGTCTCTTGTGAAATGTGGTCTCATTGGCAATCATACCACATCTTTTTTATATATTTAAATCATTTTACAAGACATCAAATTGTTATTTTGTGTTACTATTCTTTTCAAATATCAAAAATTATTTTAATTAAATGGAATTTTGCATTTGCACCCGCTTGAAAAAAATAAAAACATATAAAGAAGCAACATCGAAATTCTCTGTACTTTAAGCGGCATTTTCACATGAGTAAAATATAAGGTCAACGTTTGAAACTTTTTCAGTCTTGTTCCGTCTTGTTCCATAACTTTCAGTCTTGTTCCGTCTTGTTCCGTATTTTTCAGTCTTGTTCCGTAACTTTCTACCCAGTCGTCTAAACGAATCGTCGACAAGTGCGTACATTTTTTGGAACAACGTCAAAATCGTTGTTTTATTAGGAACGTCGTGTAACGCTAAGTGGCACCAATACCGTGCGTAACGTCAATATAAATCTGTGATTTTTACTATGTCCACAACTTCGATGAACCAAAGCAAGTTAAACATCGACCTGTATCTAAATCAAATTGGTTCTCTTCTTCTTCTTCGTCTTCTTCTTTTGGTATACAATAGTCTATCGACATTCGATGATTACATACTGTTGGCATACGTGGACTAGTCTATTTACAAAACTTTTACCCCAATTTATTCAAAATATATGTTTTTTTCTTATGTTTAATGTATACATGTATATATTTTAAATTGCGCTATAGTTCCGTAACTTTCTACCCAGTCGTATAGACGAATCATCGACAAGTGCGTACATTTTTTTAAATCAATATTTCTGGTATGTTCCCATCTGTCCTTCACTATTGACATCGAGTATATATTACATTTTCCCAAAGTCAACCTTGGAAAAAATATTTAAATAGATTGTAATTTCATCAAATCTTATTTTTTGGGTATTATTTATATTTTTATTTTACACCAGAAATGTTATTTATAAACAAGCGTATGAGTTTAGTTATGACAAGTAAGACAGAGTTGTATATTATACATCTGATAGTTCAAAAGTTATCGGCCGTGTACACTGAATATTACCGGCAGAAGTGAAACGATGCATGAACTTGCAAGTCCGACAGGAAATCGCTTGAATACCTGGAAGTGTCACCTCACACCCCTTACAATACCTTTGGAAGTAATACCTAAGCCATGCTGGTGATCAGATGAGGGAAGATCAGAATTTATTTGAAAAAAGTTTATTACTTTAAAGAATTATGAACAAATTATATTTTCGAAAACAATTTTCACGGAACACTTATTCATGATTTCAACTTTGACTCTTTACTTAATTCCAATATTAACAGTTTAAAAACAACAGACCATGGTAATTTAAAAAAAATGCAAAAATTTTCCGTATAAAGTTAGTTAGTCGAATAAAACAACAGTACGATTGACAAGATACCGACACGCAATTACGACTACATCCTTATTCTTTCAAAAAGAGATTCCCAGGCAACCTCAGAATATAAAGTTTCAGGTTTTGTAAATATGAGTAGACCTGTTACTATTCTTGCGGCCTCTAATTTGCAAATTTTCTAATTTCCAAGGATCTGCGTTGAAGGCTGTTCTTTGACCTATTCAATTTCAAAATAAAATATGTTTAAACTAAACGCAGCCTTGGCTATAAAAAGCCGCAAATGTTGAAGGCTATTATTTGACCTATTAAATTTTTAATAGTCTTCAAATTTCAACAAAATTCCGCGTAAGGGACCACAACTTGGAAATGGAGATAGGTTTTTATAAAAAAAAAAATCAAAGAGAACACAGAGTGTGTAAAGTTTTAAAATTTTTGATGGATACGAACATTTTTCTCCATTGCCAAATCAACTGTAATATTAGCACTCATACCACTAATTATATTTATATCTATTTTCAGCATAGAATATCTCAGTTTGTTATTGTCGACATTTCTATTACATTTTCTTGATAAAACTTTTTAATACATGTACATGTATAAACATTTTAACAAGCTCACCATATTCTAATTTAAGAGTTGGCGCCCATCAAAGCCATGCACACGAAAATATTTATAGGAAGAGAAATAAAACAAAAGCAAAATGATTTGTCCTTTTAATCTCTGAAATTATCAGCAATAATGATTTTTTTTTTAAAGTTTTAGTTACGAATGATATTACGGTAGAAATTGATATTTAATGCATAAATTTCAAATTTTATAGAAAAATAATAATAAATTAAGGAGATATTCAACATTATTTAGACACGTGCCTGTTTTTCTTTGATATGCCGAAAATCCATGAACCGTTTGACACGTGTCAAATTACATATTAATTGATTACACGGGAATCCTTTTGGTAAAGTTGGATACTAATAAATGAATTGTTGTTGAAATTTTATTAACAAAATAATCTGAATGAAGAAGTATTTTCTCAAGTGTATATTTCTTGTAAATAATAAATTTGTCACCAGAGAAATATATCTAATGTCGGATTTTTATTTGATGTTCATATTAATAAGTGACTGAAATACAAATTTTTATAGATATTTAATTCACATTTATATATATTTTTTTAAAGTACGTGTTGAAGTTTGGATAACCGGCAGATGCTTGTTGCGTTTTCATAAAATTCATCTTGTTATTGGGCTGTGATAAGCCCGGTAGTACCGAAAAATTAATCTAATATTTCGTAGCGTTCTTTGTCTCTTGAACCAATTTTATTTTTCAGGTGGTCGGACACATTATCTATAATGTGTTTTGTACCTGTATCTCTATTCTGTTTATTTTTTCTTGCAAGCGTGCTTTAATGTGGTGACAGGCGACGACGGACATGCGTTTGAACAATAGACTGGTTTGGAGCTGGAACACTTTAGTTTGTTTCTTATGGTGCACTGTTCAAAATTTATTTTCATATATGAAGACATTTTAAGAAATGTATAACTGGACAAAACGAAACCAATAAGATAATGCATTTTTACTACATGCAACACACTAAGTTCATATATGACCCGTTTGAGTAATATATTTCGGGCCTTCAACAGTGAGTAAAGCGCATAGCACATAGTCATTATTTCATAAATTATTTCGTACGATATGTTTAGCAGACAATTTGTTAAAAACAATACAAATCGGATTTCCTTCTGACATACTTGCCACAGGCATTTGTCTCAGAAAAAAAATTCCTATATACCCTTTCTGAGACAAGTGCCTGTGATACTTGTTCTTCTTTAAGAAAAGTAGATTTAAAGAAATTATAGTTGAAAATATTTCTGTCGGCTTTTTCTTTTTTTCGCGTGATATATTTAGGTTTAAATATTCTGATTATATTGCATTACAAAAAATAATTATTTACACATCATGTGGTAAAGGCATATTTTCAAGGCATTCATACGAAGCATTCTCTTTCTCTGTCAGAATTATATCTTTAGCTCTAAATTTACACATACTGAAAAAAAATTCGTGAATACTGTACTAAACAAGAATGTGTCCACAGTACACGGATGCCCCACTTGCACTATCATTTTCTATGTTTAGTGGACCTTGAAATTGGAATAAATTCTCTAATTTGGCATTAAAATTAGAATGATCTTATCAAAGGGAACATGTGTACTAAGTTTCAAGTTGATTGGACTTCAACTTTATCAAAAACTGCCTTGACCAAAAACTTTAACCTGAAATTTGCACTATCATTTTCTATGTTCAGTGAACCGTAAAATTGGGGTCAAAACTCTAATTTGGCATTTAAATTAGAAAGATCATATCATAGGGCACATGTGTACTAAGTTTCAAGTTGATTGGACTTTAACTTCATCAAAAACTACCTTGACCAAAAACTTTAACCTGAAGTGGGACAGACGGACGAACGAACGGACGAACGGACGAACAGACGGACGCACGGACGGACGAACGGACGCACAGACCAGAAAACATAATGCCCCTCTACTATCGTAGGTGGGGCATAAAAATGTGGAACATTTTTAAAACATTTGTCTCTTTTATATATTTGAAAATGAAACTTAATCTGACTTAAAATCGGGAAATGATTTTTTTAACTTCTTTTACTTTTAGAAGAATAATAAAATGTCGAAATATACAAACAAATAAGTACCGTATGAAGCCTTTGTAAACAAATATCAAGCTGGTTGAAAACTAGGGGTATGTCTAAACACCGCTCAGGACCTCCTAGGTGCACTCAGGACATACAATGTGCACTCAGGACCCTTTATAGTCATCGTATTTGCACACAGGATGGATGAATATGTTCGTTACATGCTGCTTATTTAAGAGTTAGATTTTGGTAGAATTTGAAATCGAACTAAGATAGATATGTTAATTCTTATGAAATAACGAGGGCACGTGTCACTGATTACACAACTACTGAGCCGTGAATTATCCAATCAACAAAATTGATTGGATTATGTTTATTGTTGTTTATGAATTGTGTTGTTAGTACTGTACATACGTGTTACGTTTAAAATGAATAGCACTATGTTATTAAGTTTTGTGAAAGTTGCAGTGTAGAGACTGATAAACATTTTCTTATGGCATGCACACTTTATGACCTTTTCATGAATGTAAAATTTATTAAAGATTTTTACAGCCTTGATATATATAACACATTTTTTGAAATAGAAAGTTTCGAGGGGGGGGGGGGGCACTTCAAACTCTGTGCAAGAAGACTTAGTCGTGGTTTTGAACGTGGTTTGAACGGATTTCGTTTACCTACAAATCATTTAGAAATAATTACCAAATATGATAATTTTCAGAAAACGGAGACAAATTAATTTTTCAGAATTTATTTTCACATTTGAATTCGTTCAACTGAAGGCTACAGCTAGACAAGAACAACTTTAATGAGTAAGATAAATCTTACCAAATTTGTTAAAACACTCGTATTACTCAAGAATAAAATTACTGCAAAAGAACGATAAAAATGAGAAAGTTCACGTCTAACTACATGAGATTTGATTATTTGAAAAGCGTATTTTAGTAAGTACGGCTTCTACAGTTAAGAACGGGTTCATTTACAAAACTTAATCTTAATTCATGAAAAGTATGACAAATGTATTTCCCTTTTCAAACTCGTTTAAGGAATTTATTACAGGACAAGAACGAGTTCTAATAGGGGAATCAATCTATACCTAAATGAAATTGATTGAATCGTTATGTTACACATACACAGCCTCTCATTGCTTAAAAAGTCGGTTAATTGTTTGAATGAATCTCAAAGACAATAAAATAGAAAAAAAACACACACACACACAATTATATGAATAAGAATTAGAACAGAATGATACCAATATATTCATTTTTAAATTCAACGCTATTTTTAGTGAGTGATCTGTCCGGAAGCCCTGGAGTGCCACGCAAAAAAGACTACAACTTGCGCATGGGTTACTATCTTGTGCGCAAGTTGTAATGTTTGTTCATGGAACTCCAGGGCTTCTGTACTATTGTAATATATCTAGAGATATGAAAATACGAAAGAATTATTCTTTTTAATTTTTTTAACTAAAAATAAATCTTAACTTTTTATTGCACGAAATTTTAATAAAATATTAATGATTCTATACAAAGAATATAATAACGATATTTTTTTTAATGAAATAAAATGAATTTTATGAACGAAAATTTCTTATATATATAACTATATATGTACATTTCTCATATTTCTCAACTGGCTTCAATTATTACAAACAAACAGAAAAGGTTAACTTTATTTAATAGTTTTTTTTTCTAAAACAATATATCTTCATTGTTCTTTATTTTTCAAAAGACATCTTGATTTTGCTTGTTTTTAAAAGCTTACTTGTATGGGGTTTGTACCATCACTAATCACTCCTAATTATTAAAGATTAAATGACCTAATCAACATGATAATTGGTATTCAATATAATCCACGGTCATGCCTGACATATTTCCCAAAACGGCACGTGCCGATGAAATCTTCAATAACTCCTTAAATGTTAAAATAATTTAATAAAAACAAAAATTATTAAATGGAGAATTAAATTATCTATCGAATGCATACCTCCACCACTCACTAAAACATATAGTTCATGTCCTGAGTGCACTTTGTATGTCCTGAGTGCACTCAGGAGGTCCTGAGCGGTGTTTAGACGTACCGGAAAACTAGTGGTTTGGATAAACCCCAAGAACGACACATAATTTTTCTCTCTCAATTCCATCGTATTGTTTTAGTGAAACCATTTGTATATATACACGCATCTTTGTCGAAATTAAAATAAAAACAAAACACTTATCAATATATATATTTATTTTGTCTTCATATCTCTTACATAACAAGCTGACCACACTCTAACTTATTAGTCATTTAGTAGGCGCACATCAAAGTCGTGCACCTGTGGCAAATAACTTTGTCGGGAAAGAAGTAAAACAAAAACAAAATTATTTGTTCTGTAATAATTTTTCATAAGAACAACACATTTAATTATAAATATTAAGCATACATTTTTTTAGATACAATTGTTTATTACCTAAAAAAAAAAGATTATGATTGTTTAATGAATTGTTTTGTCATTTGGCACGTGTCAAACGGTTCATTGATTTTCGGCATATCAAAGAAAAACGGGCACGTGCCTAAATAATGTTGAATATCTTGTTTATTTATGATTATTTTTCTATAAAATTTAAAATTTATGCATAAAATATCAATCTCTAACATAATATGTAAAAATAATACACACAACAGCACTCCTTCTAGTCCTTAGTGGCATTGTATAGTCCTTAGTGCACTAAGGAGTCCTTAGCAGTGTTTAGACGTACCGTGATATTCTAGCCTAACGTGTTGATGTGTCTGTTGTCAGAGATGCACATAGACCTAGGTGAACAATACTGTCTTTAGTTACATCTAGTGTTTAGTTCCATAAAATTTCAGTTATTATCAAATTTTGTTGAAGAATTTATTGGTGAAAGTTAATGTAAATGTTCAGTTGCAAATACTACATGCATATTGAGGACACAATAGAAGAAGTATGGTTACTGGCAAATCTATCCAGGCATCTCCACAATAAAAATATCTTCACGGAAAGCAAGCTATACTAAATAAAAAAATAAAAAACACTTATGTACGATTTTCAAATTTGTTTAAGTAATTGTAGTGTATTGGATATACCCGTTGGACGCATGTTTCTGTCTTGTCATTACTTTCAATGAAAAGCTGGTGGTATTCTTAGCCCCAACACCATGTGTTGTTTTAAAATTGCTTCTGATTTTATTCACAGTTTTTGTTCAGATGGTGTCACAGTCATGTCTCAGTACCCAACAAGTCGGTTGAGTACAGGACCCCTGATGAGTTCAAAATGATGAGTCCTCTATGCAGAAAGAAAATTCCGCACATAGAGGTGGGCCTCTTTTGGTCACTAAACAATAATGAATAATAGTTCAGAGAAATGGTTGCTACACTAAACACTAAAATGCACTTTTGAACTTAAATTGAAATAAACAGCTGCGCCATGAGCGCATGATACGCCCGACGTCTTGTGTGGAAGTTTTATGCAATAATCATAAATAGTTTCTGAGAAAGTTTTAAGCAATAACCATATACTGTTTTTGAGACACGGCGGGACATGTGAAACCCCCAACCCTGTTTTTTTTTTTACAAAAAACTAAATATCACTAAAATAAAATTTTGAATCAAAAACCAAAAAGTATACAGATCTTTAGATTAATATAACAAAGAAGTGTGTAAAGTTTTAAGCAATAATCATAAATTATTTTTGAGATACGGCGCAATATGTAAAAAAAGCCCTCCCCTATTTAACAAAATACTCAATAACTCCAAAATAACGTTTTGAATCATCACCAAAAAGTATACAGATCTTTAGATTAATATAACAAAGAAGTGTGTAAAGTTTTAAGCAATAATCATAAATTGTTTTTGAGATACGGCACAACATGTAAAAAAAAACCCTCCCCCTTTTTTACAAAATACTCAAATACTCAAAAATGAAATTTTGAATCATCACCAAAAAGTATACAGATCTTCAGATTAATATAACAAAGACTTGTGTAAAGTTTTAAGCAATAATCATAAATCGTTTTTGAGATATGGTGCGACATGTAAAAAAACCCTCCCCCTTTTTTACAAAATACTCAATAACTCAAAAATGAAATTTTGAATCATCACCAAAAAGTATACAGATATTAAGATTAATATAACTAAGAAGTGTTTAAAGTTTTAAGCCATAATCAAGAATCGTTTTTGAGATACGGTGCGACATGTGAAAAAAACACACCCCTGTTTTAGTTACAAAGTGCCGTAACTCGAAAAGTTTTAATCTTATTTTCACCAAAAAGTATACAGATCATTTGACCACCATAAGTAACAACTATGTTAAGTTTCATGAAATTTGGATAAGTCGTTCTCAAGTTACGGTGCGACATGTTTACGCCGGACAGACAGACGGACGGACACCGGACATTTGTATACCATAATACGTCCCGTCAAAATTTTGACGGGCGTATAAAAAAGCACATGAGATTACCAAAGGATAAAGGTTTCTGCTTTGAGACAGGCGATGGATGTATACTAATGACTTTTGATATCTCAACCGGCCCCTATTCCTTTAGCAAATGAGGAATAAACAACCACAATGCATTAAACAAGAGAAAACTCGATTTAAAAGAAGCCAGAGTCAAATGTAGAAATAGGTAACAGAAGAAACTACGCAAATGGCAATAATAAACATAAAATAACAAACGGACCAGTAGCAGTAACTCAATGCAAGCTCCATGTTTGAAGTACACTTATCGGTAATTTGTGTCATTGGTAGAAAAATTAACAATTCTTAAACAATAATATCTGGGAATATTTGGTCTGCTCCAATAAAATAATATCCTTACCTACTACAAAAACATATAAAACTATTCTCTGTTCTTTGGTTGAGTTCACAAATAGATTTTTCTCTAAGATATTTCATTCTCCCATAGGATATTTGTTTCTCCTATAGGATATTTATTTCTCCTATAGGATATTTCTTTCTCCCATAGGATTTTTTTCTCTCTTATGAGTTGCTTTGATCTCCCATAGGATTTTTAATCTCCCTTAGGATTTTTAATCTCCCTTAGGATTTATTTATTACCCTTAGGATTTATTTATTACCCTTAGGATTCTTTTTTATCCCACAGGATATTTTTTCTGTTATGAAATCCCTTAGGATATTTATTAATCCTATCGGATATTTTTAATCCCATGGGATTATTTTATTAGACTAATATCCTGTAGGATAAAAAATATCCTATAGGAAATGCTTTTATTTTTCCTAAGGGATTTTTTTAATCCTAAGGGCGAAACTATATCCTATAGGATATTTTTATTCTCCTAAGGGATTATAAATCCCTTCGGATTTAAATATCCTGTAGGATATAAAAAATATCCTATGGGATTATGACTTTATCCTATAGGATTTCTCAAAATCCTGTAGGATTTTTAAAAATCCTATGGGAGAAAAAAATATCCTACAGGATTTTGTCACTATTTTCACTCCAGTTGCCGAACCGGGCGAGCCACACCAATTTTTTTTTTGTATTGTGTTATTTATCCCCAGAGGTACATTATTGCCAAATTTGATGATTCTACGACAAAAAAAAGTGTGGTTCCAATTTGCACTTATGAGAAGTGCAAATTAATCCAAGAACATGTTACTAGGTCTCCTCCTCCCCCTGGGACAAATCCTCACAGGACCTAGTGAACATCTCTTGTAAGTGTTGGGGCAACGACTTTTCATGAACATCTCCAGCAACCCCCATCTTGCACACTTTAGGGCCCGTGGGCTCCCCCACGTCGACTTCCTGAGCTTGGGCTAGTAAGTCCCCCTTTCAGATAACCAGGGGGCTACCGGTGAGATTGATCAGGCACAACACAGGGTCTTGACCCACATCATGTAAGGTCCTGGGTATGAGCAGACTGCCTTCGGCCTTTGCCTCAATGATGTATTCTCGGCCCATAGGTTTGGCCAACACCCCAATTACTCTTTGGACTTAATTGGCTGGGACTGTGTTATTTTTTCCCGCTCGTACTTCAGTTGTTTCGGGCAATGAGCTTGCCTGACCCCATGACATTTGGACGACCTCCCCGTGAATGGACAATTGATTCTTATGTAGGTCAAGTGAGATGCCCTGCTTCCTTAAGAAGTCTATCCCCAATAGCATCTGATCCCCAATTGGGGCTACATATATGTTCCAGGTGAACTCTTGTTTTCCCAACTTAATATCAAAAGGCCCAGCAACAAAACCATTCATTTGTAGGCCTTTCCCCGCCCTGTTCATTACCACCTCTTTAAGGATAGGAGGTGGCTCCTTTAAACTCTTGTACATTTCCTCTGATATCAGGGTAATCTGAGCTGCAGTGTCCACAACGGCATTGACCCTTTGACCCTGGACTACCACAGGTACCCGGTACATAGTACCCCCCGTTAACTGACTTATGGTTATCATTTCTCTTTCCCCTTCTGTCACCAAGTCCCCCTCCTCATCACTGCTTGAGCTATCGCACAGTGTTTGTTCCTCTTCCTCCCCAGACTCTTCGTCTTGTGACCCAGATTCAGACATGCCCAAGGCCGTGAGACTGATAGGTTCCCTCTCAGGCCCTTCTATTGGTTTTTCTGCTCTAGCTAAGTCTATATCTTTTGTGGACGTTGGGTCTGGTGGGACGGGAGATAATTCTTTAATGACCCCTGGTTCTCTGAGGTGGGACTGTTCCTCTTGGCTTTCCTGCACATGTGGGAAATTTACTTCCTCTGTAATGGCTAATTGACCCCCTGGCATCATTTTTATCTGACTGATGGTACCCTCCCTATTCAAGTAAGGGGGTTTCTGGCTTATCAAGAGGTCCTTTATACTCCGTGGTTTAGCGGCCAGACTCAGACCTCTTGAGTCGACCCGTTGGAGTTTAACGGACCCTTGTTGTCCTGGAAGGTTACTTTTTTACCCCCAGGTCTAGGAGAATTAGACCTTTGAAACTTTGGGCATTCCCTTTTAAAGTGACCTACCTCCCCACAATGGAAACAACCACCATTACCGGCCCGAAGAGAGGGCTCCTGGATGGGGGTATAGCATTATTGCGGACAGCAAAAGATAGCTTTTGTATTTCAGACATGATATTGCCCAGGGTTCCGCTTACCTCCCCTTTGAAGGCATGAAATTGGTCCCTTAAATCCTGGACATCTTTAGGGGGGTGTTCTTTAGGGGAAATTTTGCAAGGTGAAGCATTATTGGAGACTGGACCTGAGGTGGAACATACAGTATAGTGGTCCCCACCCCTGCCTCTGGTCTCCGGGCTTACACTTTTGACTTCCTTTCGGGCACTGCGGCCATATATGGTTTGGTGGTTATGTTGATGCCAGCGAATTTTATCCACCGCCTCCTCAATACTCTTAGGTTTAGTATTGGAGGCCAACATTCCCCCCTCCTTATCTGAGGCCCCCTGACATAATCTCATGATGGCTTGTTGGTACATATGATCCTCCGGTAGGTGACGGAAGGCTTTTGTGGCAAGGGATTGGACCCTGTCGGCCCAGTCCTCTAAGGTTTCGTCCCCACCCTGCCTGGCAATGTTTAATTGGACTTGGGCTGTTTCGGGCAACTCATTGAACCCAAACCGTTTAGCTAACTTACTCACCAAGTCCTCATCAGACAAGTCATGCCTTCTTTCCACCAGCAAGGCATAAACCTCACTGGGTTTCCCATCGAGGGACCAGCACAATTGATCTTTGCACTCCCCTGAAGACCAACCACTGACCTGGCATAATCGTGAGAATTTGGCATAGAAAGCTTGCCAGTTGGTTTTCCCATCATACTTAAGACTTCTGTAGTATTGGAGGTCTAACCCCTGTAGACCCCCTTTGTCTTTGGTTATATAGCCCTCCCATGTTCCCCTGGTGGTCATATGCATCCCGACGAGAGCTTCTCTGGTCCCCAGATCCCCGTCTAGGTTCCCCTGACCCGGTGGGGTACCCCATGCTGCTGGCGTGCCTGGATGCTGGAGCCTCACTCTCTACATGGGCATCTCTAAGCCTTGGGCCCTCATTATCAGTATACCGGTTTTGAAAACCCCCTCCTTCCCTTCCTGTATCCCCGGCATTGTCAGTATACCTATTTGGAAAACCCCCTCTTTCCCTTCCTGTATCCCCGGCATTGTTATATCGAGATCTAGGTGTTTCCCCTTCATACCTGTAATCTTTTGTAACCCCAGAAGCCATCATGGGCCTGTCCCATTGGTCCTGGTGGGTCCCCATGTCTTCCCTGAACCGACGGTTAAGTTCCCCACCATCTTGAAAATTGAGATGCTGGGATGGAGATGTGGACCACGCCTCCCTGGCTCTGGGTGTTTCTACTGATTGACTGGGATACTCATTTTCATTTTGCCCTCTACCCCTTGCCTGTATGAGGCTATCAACCCGCTGCACCTTTTCTTGATGCCCCATCTCCTCTTTGCAAAATTTATTAGACCCCCTGTTGGTTGGCAAAGAGGTACTGAAATCTATAGATTCTAGAGCTGCTTCCGTTATCCTCATATAAGGTACCTCCCGTAGGTCCTCCAACTCTAGAATCCCCTTCTCCTCCCTCAATTCCCAGATTTTCGCTGCAATCTTAGACCCCACCTCTGGAATTGATAACAACTCCTCAAAAGTGGCAGAGTTTATGTGGACTCTAGCCATGGTTACCCTTGAAACACAATTAATAAACAATTTAGGGTTAAATTAGGGCTTGGGCAAGGGTATCTACTGAAAAGGGGTATTTATACTATCGAACTGTTTTGTATGGTTTTACAACAACAACAAACTTTTTAACTGGGGATCAAGCTTATAAGTTGACCCCAGAGGTATGTATGTAAAGGGCAAGTGTATGTGTGTGGGTTGTTTAAATTGACACTTACAATTTCTTCTTTCTGTTTGCAACTGGAAGATTCTTTCCAAATTCTGTTTGCAAATGGAAGTTGAACTGCGTAGGTCAACTGAGTGCAATACGCGGCGGAATTGGATTGGGGTTTACAAAATTCCCTAAGAGGGTTTTGCAGAACAATTAAGGGGTTTACACTTGTTCCTCCAAGGGCTCTGCAAACGGCCAAGTGTGAAAAAATCCCTAAAAATAAAAACCCGTGACTAAAACTTAGCCACAAAAGATTCCTTTCCCGGTGCTCTAACTTTTCCTCCCAAATAAACTAACCCAGCAAAGCTGTGGTTAGCGAAAACTGAAAATAGGTGACCTGTCAGGGATCCCCTAAAAACAAAATGGAGGTGCTGGTCTGGCCCCTTTAAAACCGCTATTTCCGATTTAAAATTTAACTCCCCGAGTAAATTTGTTCGAAAAAATGCTCGCAGCGCCAATGTAAGCTTTGTTAAAACTTACCGTGGCGATTTGTTGCAAGAATTAGCTATTCTACGGTATAGTTAGTCGTCCAAAGTCAGCGTCTCTGCTTACTGGTTTGGCTCTAGGTTTTC
Source organism: Mytilus edulis (assembly GCF_963676685.1). Classification (NCBI taxonomy): domain Eukaryota; kingdom Metazoa; phylum Mollusca; class Bivalvia; order Mytilida; family Mytilidae; genus Mytilus; species Mytilus edulis. The sequence continues at coordinate 22,521,734 of NC_092349.1, forward strand.
GACTGACAGATCCGAAACGAGGCTCTTACGTCTTCCGGATCTGTCTCCTCCGTCAGTGGAGCACCACCGACGACCCCGAGGTACTACAATATTGTTCCGATGCGTTGGATAACCTTTCTATCCGCCTTCTAATAAAAAAAAAAACACTCTCATTTCCTTAACGAGCAGCTGTATGTGATCGTATAGCCATTGTTTTATGTATATAAGAATACATGAATATCAAATAAAAAAAGAGAATTTTGTATAATATCTAGAAGAGTCTAGCGAGTAAATAATTAAATTTGACATCTGTGGAAAAACAATGCGAATGTTGTTTACATATTTTAATTAAAGCTCAAGTCTGATATGAAAACTCTTATAACGATAATCTGTCATAAGCAGACCTATTTTACATGTTTTTAAAGTTGTTTTTCAAATGAAAGAAAGACGATATTCAACAATGTACTGCTAACCGTAAAAAGTTCATATTATTCAAAATAACAACAATTAGGACGATTTTCAATAGAAGTTTTCATAAAAATAATGAGGAATCAATCCCGTAAATTATACGACTCTTTGTTAGTTGACGGTTATTACTTTTCTACATTTGCTAGAGGTATAGGGGGAAGGTTGAGATCTCAAAAATCATGTTTAACCCCACCGCATTTTTGCGCCTGTCCAAAGCCAAGAGCCTCTGGCCTTTGTTAGTCTTGTATGAGTTTTAATTTTAGTTTCTTGTGCATCATTTGGAGTTAAGTATGACGTCCATCATCACTGAACAAGTTTATATATTTGTTTATGGGTCAGCTGAATGAAACTTCCGGGTGCGGGAGTTTCTCGCTGCATTGAATACCTATTGGTGACCTTCTGCTGTTGTCTGTTCTATGGTCGGGTTGTTGTCTCTTTGACACATTCCCCTTTTCCATTCTCAATTTTTTTCAATTAAACCCATTAGATTGGTTATGTATAAATAGTAGAAGAATATCAATATTTCAAGTGAAACAAAGGTAAACCATTTCATTGGCTAACTCGATCCACACAGGACACATTCTTATACAAGTAAAAAGATAATCAACTTATGTTTAAATCTAAAACATGAAATCAAACAGACCTAAAATACAATCTAATTGCAACGAAGTTGTCGGTGCTATATAGTTTTACCTTTGTCCGTCATTCTGTCATTCCATAATTCCGTCATTCCCTCATTGACTAATTCCGTCAACCCGTCATTCCGTCATTCCGTAACAAACCATTATACGGAGTTTTTTTCTAAACGCTTTCACATATTGTGCCGATTTTTTAGTTGACCCTGACCAGTTACAGATCAAGTTTAAGTTTTGTTTCGCTCGGCTAATTTTTGCCGAAATTACGGGCTTTTGACATTGATAAATTGTTTTAAATCACAGTTATACGGACTTTTTTAAACGCTTTCAGATATCAGGCTTTTTTTGGTAGGTGAGTTTATCATGAGGAGTTACAGATCTAGTTTAAGTGAAGTTCTGCTCCACTGATTTTTGCTAAAATTAAAGGTTTACGAAATTTGTTGAAAATCACAGTTAAATGCGTACGTACTGTTTTCTGATTTTGAGCTGATTTTTTTTTATATGTGAGACTATCATTATGTTTGTGTCCATATGTTATACTGAAATTGAAGATTTTTCAACTTTTTTGAGACGGGGATATTCATGTCGCTTTGACACATCTAGTATTATAAAGAAATGATAAAAAATTAAATTGCAGATTTAAAATAAGAATATGAAAAAGATTGAATTAATATGACACCGCAGACGACGAAAATCAGTAAATGGAAGATTAATTCAGCTGATCACTTGTTGTATTGTTTTAATGCGTATTAGCGTCAGTTAAGTCTTACATAAGTCGTTAGCTTTGCCCAAATTAAATTTGTATTACTGTTGCCTCATAATATCTTTTCTTCCGCTGACACAAACTAAACTAAAAGGATGTATAAATAATTCCATATATTGAGTAAAGGTTATGTGTACTGGCCTCATGTTTAGCACGTGTATATTCCTGCTTATAGAAAACATTGTGTGTTACGTGTTATGTAATTTGACCTTTTTATATAATTTCAGGCTAAGCATGTCTGTGAAGGCAGTATTGTCCTGTTGTCTTATGTTCATTGTCCTGAAATATATAATAGTAGATGTAGATGGTGGTCCTGCCCGCAGACCGAAAAAGAAAAAAATTACTTCCTACCCACATGTATATTACAAAGACCAATTACCTAGATTTAGAGGAGGAAAGCCATCGTATTATAAACGTATACCTCATACCTATTTTGAAACAGTTTATGATACAAAAAACAAACTCCCTGTTTACAGTGCATATATGCTGTATAAATGGAAAAAAGAATATGGTCGTGTAGATGGATGGAAAACCGATCCTCAGCTTTTGAAAGAAGAACAACCCAAAACGACTGACTTTAAAGATATAGCAGGACAACAACTGAATGGTGGACATTTATATCCACAGTTTTATAATTCTCGAGAGGAGAACAAGATAGAAACGAATTTTGTAACAAATATAGCACTCCAGTATAAAAATTTTAACCAAAACACTTGGCTTCGTCTTGAAAACGCACTTTACAAAGTGGCAAATACAATGTGCAATTTTAGGAGAGCCAAACGTCAATTTATTACAGGTGTTGTACCTAGTAAAACCAAATTCTCAAAAAAAGGTTTAAACATACCAGAGTCGTTTTGGACTGCTGTATGCTGTGATACTTCTCAAGCATTGGCTAGAGGTAAACAGGCGGATGGTTGGTCATTTGTATACATTATCAAAAATCAAAAACCCGATGTGAAAAGTCGTAATGTGGAAATGTATTTTGTTGATGATTTTGTAAAACAACCATTCTCTCCATTTGTGACCCTCTTTGGAAATATTGAAGGAGTACGAAGCTGTTTATTTAATGAAAACAGAGTTGTCGACGTTGTCAAACGAGTTATTGAACTAAACGGTCGCAGAGACAGATTTTACTTGAAGGGTAAATTGAACACCCTCTACGAAAATAGTTTGAAACAAAAACAAAAAAAACGTAATAACTGATACTTGAATAAAATTTAATTACAATATATTTTTTGCCCGTAGTAATTCATTGAAAATTGGTAATTATGAAAACAATAAATTAAACAGTACAGTACAGTGTTGAGTACGTTTATATCCGAATATTCAGAATATGTAAAATGTGATTTAAAAATCAACGGAATATTTCTTTAGGAAAATAGCTTTATCATGTTTCATCTATTCAGGTGAGGTTGCATGCAGACTGATTAAAGAAACGACCTGTTGACTTCAAAGGGGGAGGGGCTCAGGTTATATTTGGTTTTCTTTAAAAAGAATATTCTGATCCCAGATGTGATGCAAAATTACTAAGGTAAATCAGATGACAGCATAAATGTGTTAGAATGTTTACACAATCACTGGGGTAAAGCTGATGACCGTAACTGCATTCACGGTCATCCCAAGATGTCGGATGAAAAATTAGGTCAGTTTCTGTATTGTCTGTTAAAGTGTTTCTATATCATTTTCTTTACAAATCATACATTGAAACGATGTAAATTTATAAAAGAATCACTCGGAAATCACTAATTACTTCTGAGAAATGTGCATGAAACGGGAAATTCGATTTGAAAAAATCGCCAAGATGACCGTAAATCACAATCGAGATGACCGTAACAGAATCAGCGATTTATAACAAGGCTGACCGTAACTGCTTTTAAGATGACCGTTATTTGTAAATGATGACCGTAACTTTTAAAGGATGACCCTCAATTCTAAGAAATATCCGTACGTATATAACTATCTTTTTGTATCAAATGATTAATCGTGTTGGTATACACATATTAATATGAAAGTTTTATCCTATAGGTAGAAGAAAATAAGACGTGCTTCAAATGCAAAGATTACCATATGTATCTTTTTTACAGTAGAGGGTTCAATTTTTTAAATGAATTTGCCAAAAGACATGCGGTGCACAGCCTTCAACTGCTCGACAAAAGATTTTTTGTTTGTTTCTGGGATTCCTTTTAATGACATATAATAAATACACATTTTAAAAATGCCAAAAAATTGCATGTACACCCATTGATATTATATCGTCTTTCATTTTGTAGTGCAAATAAAATAACAGAAATATTTTGAAAATATCATTCGAATAAACTAGTGAAGGTTAGCTCCAGCAAAGTAGATCCTTAAAATAGTATTGTACGAAAAGCGTATCACAAGGCGGGACGTTGTCAATTTGTATATATACAGAAATGTTATTCATACAGTCAGGATTCTACTTCTTCAAAATTATCTCCCCATTACGCCAGTTCATGCTCACAGTCGTAGAAATGGAAGCCATTGTAGGGATGACGCTCTGCCAATTTTGCTCTTGAAAACTGATAAATTTATCCACATAGCATAGATAGGTATCTCAATTGACCCATATATTTCATCTTTTCGTACTGTCATTTTTTTACGTTATAAAGTCAACCTGTAGCTTTGATATATAATAATGATAGAATCTGAAGCGAGATGATATATAAAATACTCTTGCTTTGTACGTTTTTAAAGACAAAATATACACCCCAAACATGCCCTAACATAAAAAGGTGCACTCGATTTTTCTCTTTTCGATACAATCGTTACCTGTTTTGGGGAACTTTTTCTTGATTCACATAATGGAAGGGCAGACACGAAAATTTCTGAACTAAAAGATTGATATGTTCTCCGTCCGTGATAAAAATAAATCGGAGGTTATGCATTTTCTACATCCAACTTATAGATACTATATATAAAAAAGAAGATGTGGTATTATTGCCAATGAGACAGCTATCCAGAAAAGACCAAAATGATACAAACATTAACAACTATAGGTAACCGTAAGGCCTTCAACAATGAGCAAAGCCCATACCGCATAGTCAGCTATAAAAGGCCCCGATAAGAACCATGTCGTCGACTTGATATCTTATTGTTTTGCATTACTATGTAATAGATACATTGACAACTTATGCAAATGGTGTTTTTAAAATAAGAAAATTGTCGTTTTATTAGTTTCTATTAACTTTTTAAAATTTTGTTACTATATCAAACATTACAGTTAACTTTTATCGCTTTCTCGATAAACACAGAGCTTCGATTCTTTTGTTCTATTTCAAAAGTGTTTCCGCCTGCATATATCAAGACAAATTAAGATTTTAATCTGCTTCCTCTGGACCCATACACATGGGCTCGATTACCAAATATTCATATGTATTATTAATGTTTTGAATGCTCCATTTATTGGCATTATGTTTTTCTGGTCTGTGTGTACGTTCGTCCGTTCGTCTGTTTGTTTGTCCGTTTGTCCAGCTTCAAGTTAAATAAAATTGAAACTTAGTACACATTTTCTCTATGGAATGATCTTTTTAATTTTAATGCCAAATTACAGTTTTATCCCATTTTCATAGTCAACTAAACATAGAAAATGATAGTGTAGATGAGGCATCCGTGTACTAGGGACACATTCATTTTTCTTCAAATTTTCGTCGTATCGCTGTAAATTTGTGTTAAAATTTTAACGTCGATATTAATAAATATTTCATTGTTTACGAGAAATATGCAATTTACTATCATTGTTATAAATCCTAAATATGGCCAATTATATTATAGTTTAAAAAAAGAAATTTATGAAACATATCCGCTAACCGAGCCCCTATTGAGACCGACAAACTCAACAAAAAAGCTTTGAATACAATACGGATATTTCTTAGAATTGGTGGTCATCCTATAAAAGTTACGGTCGTCCTATATAAATTACAGTCAGTCTTTACAAATTACGGTCATCCTTTACAAGTTACGGTCATCTTTTTACCAATCACGGTCATCCTTGTTTTATGTTACGGTCATCTTGAAAATATTTTGATTATGATTTACGGTCATCTTAACGATTTTTTCAAATCGAATTTCCCGTTTAATGCAAATTTCTCGGAAGTAATTAGTGATTTTCGAGTGATTCTTTTATAAATTTACATCGTTTCAATGTATGATTTGTAAAGAAAATGATATAGAAACACTTTAACAGACAATACAGAAACTGACCTAATTTTTCATCCGACATCTTGGGATGACCGTAAATGCAGTTACGGTCATCAGCTTTACCCCAGTGACAATGAGTATGAAAAAAAGATGTGGTATGATTGCCAATGAGACAAAAATGACAATGGTTATAAAAAAGAAGATAGGCATGAGTTCAAATGAAACAACTCTCCATAAGAGACGAAATGCCACAGAAACTATCAATTATAGGTCACCGTACGGCCTTCAACAATAAGCAAAGCCAATACCGCAAAATCAGCTATAAAAGGACCCGGAATGACAATGTAAAACAATTCAAACGATAAAACGAACGGACTAGTTTATGTACAAAAACTGAACGAAAAACAAACAAGTAACACATAAACAAACGACAACCACTGGATTACAGGCTCCTGACTTGGGACAGGCACATACACACAGAATGTGGTGGGGTTTAATATGTTAGAGGGATCCCAACCTCCGTCCTAACCGGTGACAGTGGTATAACCCTTTATAATGTTAAATGAAAGCGGGGGCATCATCTGTTATCAATAGAAACATTCCCTTTTTATTGATCAAAGCCTTTGATATAAATTCACTTTCCTTACAGTTATATTAATTTAAATTTACTGTCTTATTTGAAGAAAAAAAAAGATGTGATATTCTTGCAAATGAACCAATGCTATCCAAAAGCGTTCAAATGAGGAAGATATATTAACAACTATAGGTCACCATACGGTACAAATTTTTCCTATAAATACCCCAGTAAAAAAAATCATTTACAATCTGCATCTTGTTTTACATTGTTCGGCTGTGCTTTTTTTATGTGCTGATTTAGGTTGTTTTAGGGTTAGGGTGAGGGTAACCCTAACCCTAACCCTTATTCTAACCGAAAATACCAAGATTTAAGCAGGCAGATAACATTAGCCGTATTTGGCACAACATTTTAGAACTTGTGGTCCTCAATGCTCTTCAACTTTTCACTGATGAGTCTTATGTAAACGGAACGGGCGTCTGTCGTATTAAATTATAAGCCTGGTACATTTTGAAAGCTTATTTGTGTATTTCTTTGTCCTGTATTTCCTCTCATTTATTTGTATTGTTTTCCAGTCATGTTATGTTGTCATTTAAATGATTTATTAAACATTGAAGTAAAAGCGGGAGGTCTGGCTAGCAACACAACCAGGTTCAACCCACCATTTTTCTTAAAATGTCATGTTCCAAGTCAGGGAAAAAGCATTGTTATATTAAAGCTCATGTCTATGTGTGTTGCATTTCAGTGTTGTGTTTCTGTTGTGTCTTCCTCTTTTATTAGATGTGTTTCCCTTAGTTTAAGTCTGTAACACGGATTTGTGTTTTTTTTTCTCAATCGATTTATGAAATTGAACAGCGGTTTACTACTGTTGCCTTTATTTAGCTGTTGTAAAATATCAGCGATGCTTTTCTGTTCTCGCTTATCCCCTCATTTAATCACAGTAAAGCATGTCATGCCAATCTTCATGATGTTCATCTGCTATTCAAACAAGAGAAGGAGCTAGAATATCATTTTGCTTTTCATTAAATTTTTTGTTTCCTCATATTATCAACTTTTTTTCATTGTTACACAATTGGTATTCCTCTTTCAACAATCGTCCTGAATTTTTTGCCACTAGACGTTAAGCATGAACCAACAACCAATCTTAACAAACTACAGATAAAAAGATTAAGCTGTGGAGTACCGTATAATTTTGGATACATTAAGTCCATATATTGATGATCAATGGTGATGCTAGCTGCGGAACCGTAGCTCTTAGGTCCTTATGTTATTTTTTTGACTATTTGCGGACCATAGAGCTTCGGATTTGTCCTATTTCAAAACGTTCGGAATTGCGACCAAGGTTCAGGTCGCACTTATTTCTCAAAAGAATATTATTTATCACCATGCAACACTTGTCAATATACATATAGTTCGTTTCGTTAGATATTTTTCTAGGATATGACGTACCTATTTATGTTTGAATATTCATTTCCTTAACACTATCATCTAATTATTTCCATTTGTATACATTCTGCGTCTCTTTTATTCGGCCATATTGAATCTCGTCGTGACGTCATGAGAATCAAGAAAAGATAACTCAAATATCCTCGATCTCCTATGTGAAAAACAAGAACAGATTACTCTTTTAGAAAAACACGTGTTGGTTTGTTTACTTATTTCTATGCGAGAATCGAGTGTTTTCAAGACTTTACAACATTAATTCATTCGAAATATTTAAAAAGCTTGAAAGAATTAATTTTTTTCCATTAGTATTTAACCTTAATTAAACGTACTTTCATCATGTTCATTCAAAAAGTCATGAAAATAAAATAAAAGACAACGTACACAAACCAACACGTGTTTTCCTATAAGAGTTATCTTTTCTTGATTCTCGTGACGTCACGACGAGATTCAATATGGCCGAATAAAATAGGCGGAGAATGTATACAAATGGAAATAATTAGATAATAGTGTTAAGGAAATGAATATTCAAAAATAAATAGGTACGTCATATCCTAGAAAAAATATCTAACGAAACGAACTATATATATTGACAAGTTTTGCATGGATTATAAACAATATTTTTTTGAGAAATACGTGCTACCTGAACCTTCGTCGCAATTCTGAACGTTTTGAAATAGGAAAAATCCGTAGCTTTATGGTCCGCAAATAGTAAAAAAATAACATAATGACCTAAGAGCTACGGTTCCGCAGCTATAGTGATGCTAGATAATCACTAAACATAAATGGGATGTTTTAAAATTAGCACATCTGTTATAATTTTTTTATTGTGATCTAACATCAGTCCTAATTTGAAAGTAAATGTTTTAAGTATAAAGCAGGAATAATCGTTGTCAGTTATTGGTGTCTTTAATTTCTAGCGCACTGGTCTATGATATATGAGTGATATAAAAGACTAAAATTCATATTAAAACATTACTAAATATTTTCTTTAACAAACATTTTCTATCCGTTCTTCATCAATGTTCAATGTGCTGTTAAGTCAAATCTTTTTGTTTACAATTCCTGGAAATAGCTGAAAAATAAATGGTCAAATGCATGCGGTACAAATATAACCCTAGGGCCCAGTGAGACAGATAAAGTAATCTAAAAGAGATTGGCATGTTGGCATTCCATAATCGTAGATACATAATTATATATATTTAGTTGAAATAATGAGATAATCAGCGAGTGTAAATTAACCAATATGAAAATATGTAAACAATTTTATTACTGTGATATTCTTTTTAATGACCATGTAATGATTCTTTTATAACTGAATCTGATTAATTTCCACTGATTTGATATAACGGTTAACCATGATATAAACCAAGTTTGAATTTGAGGGAATATATTTTGATTTTTTTGTAAAGTGTTACTTGGTCTGTCTCACTGGCCATGGGCTCTATAGTTACCCCAAGGATTTATACATTACAAGGTAAGCTTGGTGTAAATGTGTCTCCCAAAACGCTCTACAAGTACTAAAAGTGTTACATGTCCAGTCTTGCAGGTTCCTACAGTTACACTAAGGGTTTATACATTGCAAACTAAGCTTGTTGTTAATGTACCTTTACCTTTCTACTTTGTGTCAATCCCTGCTAAAATTGGCAGGTCCTAAATCTAAGATTATTTGTCTTGCTTTTTACACATTTTGAAAGAGAGGGGTGCACATGATGTAGATGCAGAGAGTATCCAAAAATGACCTTTTTTAATGTCTCCCTTCGTAACACTCTGTGCTGTACCAGTATCCACACGACAGGCATTGGAAATCCACTAGTTCTAAAGGGCAATCACAGAACATTTCATTTGGGGAGGATGACGATAATTTATATATAAACTAATAATTCAAACTGGCAAAACATATCCAGCATGTTTGTGGACGAGAAGAACCTGGTCGATGTTATTTTTCTGGACAGATGTTTTGGCTGTTCTCTTGCTCCTTGATATTTTCCCATAAGTTATAAAAAGCTCTTTTGGACGCAAGAAATTATTAAACGTGTTGTATTTATATACATTGATCATATCTTGAACTTCACAAGTGGTTTTTCTTTTTCTGCATTCTATAAAGCTTTCAATGTGTGTTCAGATGATGGTTGCAAATACATGGTATTATTTTCAAAATTTATTAAACCAATTGCCAAAAGTGAAGCTTGTGATTCATCAATGGCGGATCTAGAAATTTTCATAAGTGGGGGCCCACTGCCTGCCTCAGAGGGGCCCCGCTCCCGTCACGCTTCAGTGATTCCCTATATAATCAATCAAAATGTTTTCTCAAAAGAGGGGCCGAGACCCCTGCCTCCCTAAATCCGCCTCTGTTCATAGTTGAAAGTTTTCAATAATGTTTCAGTGTTTAAATGTCACACAATATGTCAGGAAATTGTTTTAAAACAGGACAAGCAACATTCATAATTCATTAAATCACATGCTGTGGAATATTTCAATGATAATTGTTGTAAAGCTTTCAAACAGGAAATAGTGATCCAGATATAGTATAATCAAATTGTCTGCTGGATATTATTGCTGATACAGTTTTTTCTATCTCCTATACTTAGATTGTCAAAAAGGGGAAGTCACTCAAATTTTAAAGATTACATCCCGATTAGCTCGAGCATAATTTGTTCAATGTCTGGAATATGTAATAAGATATACGGACCCTCAAACATCTAAATTAGTTTTTTTTTTTTTTTATAAAAAAGGACTTATTTAAATGTGAAGGCGTTTTTTTAAGATGTTTAAAATGACAAAGTTCATGCAGATTTATGCAGATTTATGAGTTAGACGAGCGTTCTTATGTACCAAATAATCTATTTTCAATGGTTGATATCTTCTCTGATACCCGTGAAAATAACAAAAAATGATGCTTTATCTCTTTTTCACCATAACATGTTATGTTAGCCATTTCACCTAGCTATACTAAAATAAACATATGATGTCATATTGTTTCCATGGAAACCAGACTATACAGACTTTTTTTATTGATTTTTTTAAAAGTTTGCTTGTTAATTTTGACCATTTTAAAACAAGAACAAATCAAGTACTGTTAAATACATGTACCTAAATATTACAATATTTTTTGAGTAACAAAAAAGTACTGAATATTAAAAGTAGATTTCCCGAAATACAGATTTTTGGCACAGTAATAGTACCTATGCTGAAGTAGGTGTGTTTGCATGATATGCTTTGACTTGTCTGCTTTCGCTTTCAGATAAGAAAATCGCTTCGAACGCATTCAGTCTCTATAGTACTATTTTCGTACCAAATGGTCGTTACCGCTGCAGATGGACAATTTATTACAGAAAAATACGCAAAGATCAGTGTATCAATAAGTGTTTTGGTACTGGCATAATTTTTGTAATATCTGGTCAAATATTCTGTTGAACAATTTGGAAATTATTAAAGAGTCAGGTATCACTTCCACAGGCAAAAGTGACCTTTCATTGATATGGCTTTTACGTGATCCTGTTTAATGATCTGATTCTCAACATGTTGATGTACCTATACATCATAGCTTTATAGCAGTTTGGTTTGATAGTTTTCAATGCTACTCAATAAAAAGAAAGCGCTTTGGTTACACGTGTTATTTAAATTTGTATCTCCAGTTTATTTATCAGTGTTTTGGTACTGACATGTTTAACAAATTTATAACATACATTTACCTTTCTTACACTTTCCACTGAAAATGATAAAACTTTGATTCCACTTACAATTTATATAGATTTTGTCAAGTCCCTTCCGGCAATATAGTTCTTAATATGTTTAAATATATATAATCCTTTGTAAACCTGTCAATAGCATTGTAATCACATGTGTTAAAGAGACCATAACAACCTGACAAAAGAGCAGAAAATAGCTAAAGAGAAATCCCGCATACAGAGGCATGCATCAGCTGACCCTGTTACAAAAATGTGTACTTGTTTCGTGATATAAGACGTCATACTATACTTCAAAAAATATATATTTACATACATTAAAAATCTTACAAGACTAACAAAGGTCAGAGCCACCTGACTTGGACAGAAGCACAAATGCGGCTTTGATAAACATTTTTTTGTGAGATCGCAACCCTCACCTTTACCTTTAACCAATGTAGAATAAAAAAAAAACACACATCAAAACGCACAGTTAATCTAAAAAAAAAGGTAACAAAGGACAGTTAAAAACATGAGAATGATACATGAAATAACAAAAAGACAACTAGAAGTTGCTGACCTGCCATCTCTAGACCTCAATTAAAAAAGATTATGTTTCCATCATATGCATATCAAGCACAATCCCTCCCTCTACGGGTTTAGTATCATGCCATCATAAAATATTTAAGAAGAACATGACCCGTATCATGTCAGCAACTGGTTTTAGAATAAATGTGTTCATTTCAGATACAAAGACCCTATAAGTGAATCTATATTAAAGCCAAAATATGCCATTTTTAGTGACCTGACTACAGTATTGTAACTATATATCTTCTTAATAATTCTGTTTAGAGGTTTTGTTAGCTTTTGAGGTGAATACAGACATTTTTGTGTTTGAAAAGAATTTACCATTAAATATTGAGTGTGAAATACATAATGCAGGTTGTAGTTTATGATATCGACTACCCTGGTTTAACAGTTGTTCAGTAATGAAATATTTATTTCGGGAAAATCTAATACGTGGTTACATACACGAGCAAATCGAACAAGTTGAGATATATTAATACCATGAGGTAATGACAAGGGAACGTCAACATCTAAAAATGGATATATAACTATAGAAAATGAAAAAAATCTTCTCAGTTCTCATATTTTTTATCAAGCTTCCCGGTAATGATATAGAAATGAAGATCCGGGAAATGGCAATGGTCATAATAAGTATTAGCTTTATTTAAAGTTGGTTCTACAGGATAATTAAAATTTAGTGTGCAAACTGAAGTCCTCATTATTGAAAGGCAATATATCATCCAAATATCTAAATGTATTATTAAATTTTTGTATCAGATTTAGTTCCAATTGTTATTTACTGTTTTTAGTCATAAATTGTAACTCATAAAAAAACAGAAACAGGTCCGAATTACAGTCCTTGGATGGTGTAAACTTCCCACTTACACCATACACAATTACTCCATACACCATACCCAATTACACCATACACCTTGTACCATTACACCTTACACGTTACACCTTTACACCTTACACATAAGGTATATAAGGTATAAAAACACATTTAAATCATCAATATAAGCATACAATTTATTAAGTGCTTCCAACAATTTTTTCACTATTTTCAAAGGCCGTATTTGAACAATTTATTATCAGGTTTTTGTTTGTACCAAGTGATCTAGTAAGTGGTATATACTGTTTAATAGTGACACAATGGCTTGAAGACGAATATATTGGCAAGGTGTTTTGTGAAGCTTCGGAAGCAAGTACAAGTTGAAACTTTAATTGCATTTTGTTCTGCTTGTAAAGAAGTAGCGAAACTTTTATGTGTGTTACAGTTGTCATATTCCGAGAATAAAGATGAGGAGCATTGATTACCCAAAATTCCAAAAAGTTGTCCCAAATACGACTAAGGTTATCAGAGCCTTGGATACGAAAATCTATAGCATATAGAATAATTCATATTTTTGCAAACAGTAATTTTATAGAAAAAGTCATATGATTAATATACATGTTAACACCAAAGTGTTGATTAACAACTTAATAAAATGATATTAGTGTTTAGTCGATAAAGATCTTCTTGAGTGTGACCGGGAGATGTCGACTGATGTGAAGGCCTGTTTTTGCATTTGTAGTCACTACACGCTTAATGCTTACCACATTTACACTGTTGAAGGATAAACACATCATTTATAGTCTTGCAATTAACAATGCGAAATATGTCAGACTTGCTAGCAAACACAGAATACCATGACTTTTAACAGTCAATCATCAGGTGCGAAATAAACAATATTTTGTAATTTTAACTTTTTTAAATAGTCATTAAAATCTGCTTTCCGGTTTAATATACGTTAATGCAATTTTGAAAATACTATTATTTTGGACCATTCTTTGATTCCTAATTGCGTATCATTTTCAAATTCTAAAGTTCTTATTTGGTAACTGATAAAAAATCTTAAAATCGCATTTTGAAAGTGTTTCAGCGATGTTATGATTTCATTTCTTTTGGGTATTATAAATTTTAAAGGAAACATAATGCTAATTTACAAGTACTGAAACCCCAAAAAGAATCCGACTATATAGATATTTTTATTTTCTGTTATTGATATTTTACTAGATAGTTACATATATTAAACCAATATAATATCAAATAACGTTATTTTAAAAATCAAAATGATACGAATAACAATATGTTGCATCACCTCACGCTAGGAAGTCACGCGATTCGATTTATTTATCTTTTTCTGAAATACATTTTGCAGGAACAGTCAGAAAGTATTGGTATGTAGATATTGTTTGAATTTAATGTTTAATTTGATAAAATATAATCGAAACTTCAATATTCATTGTAAAATTCGAAGTTGGCTTGTTTACCCAAAAAAAATAAAAAAATAATAAGTTCTAAAAAGAAAGTTTAATCCAATTAGACTATCATTTATTATTTAAAATTAAATCAGTCAGTCATGTTTCCAACAATAAATGCAACCACGATGTCTTTGTCCTATATATCTATTACAGCGTTTTTGTTTTGTTTTTGTTTCTGCGATTCAGTACTTATTGTCATGATAATCTTACATGTCTTAATATCGATTTCTCTCACATAATGATTTTTTTCTGTTACAATACTTGAAGTATTATTAACCATTACGTTAAGCAATTCTTTGTCTCTCTTACACTTATTCATTGATATACATTGAATATACTTTTTTTCGTTCAAAATTTTGACAAGCAAAAATACTAATATCTTAAAAATCTCAGAAATCTTTAGGCCGAAAGAAGCCCTAACCGGACCTTCTTCTAAATGATCTATTATCAAATCATGTGTAAAAAGTAAAATCACAAAAATACTAAACTCCGAGGAAAATTCAAAACTGAAAGTCTGTGATCAAATTGCAACATCAAAAGATAAAACACATCAAACGAATGGACAACAACTGTCATATTCTTGACGTGGTACATAATGATTCATTTTCTTTTGAAAAATTGTCCCATTAATAAACAATTTGGAAATTGTTCATGTTCCTTATTCTTTAGTTTTCTATGTTCTAGCATGTGTACTATTATTTGTCTGTTTGTCTTTTTCATTTTTAGCCATGGCGTTGTCAGTTTATTTTCGATTGATAAGTTTTTCGTCCATCTCTTATATATAAAGGTTGAGGATGAACACGGATGTGGCCAGTTTTATTTTTGACCAAAAAAAAACCACCTGAAAAGTGACATTTATTTGCATATTTGAGAGAGTTTTTTTATTTAAGCTTGAACCGGAGCGTTTTTTTAATGAGTTATTCAGTGAAAATCTTTCACATGAACTAATTGAATCAACTGAAATAGACACTTTTAAAAAAAAGTGTTCAAAAGTGTCTAAAATCTTTCGTAAGATGAATCTGAAATTTAAAGCCAAATTCGGACCGGTCCTGAAAAAAAGTTATCAAAGGTACCTTGATTTAATTTAATACACCAGACACGCGTTTCGTCTACATAAGACTGAAATATGTAATCAGATATATACCTCGATGTACTACTTTTTGAGTAAAATGAGTTCGAAATTTCAGATATTTGCACAAAATTCGAATTTGAGGACGTATTTTTCCTTTTCTAAAGAAATACATAACTTTCTTATTTTAAAAGATAAATTCGAGCTGTTTTTCGTTAAATTATCTGTAATTTCTTTTTAAGTTCTGTAAATTTTGTGCATTTTATTTTGACCAATAACTCGTTTTTATCAAATATTTATAAATGTACAAAAAATGTCATTTTTTTCTGTATATTTATAAAATTAAAAAAAAAATGAATTATTGACACTTTCTTGAAAATTGGTACAACTAATCTTCATTCGTCATCAAATCAATTGTCATTTTAATATTTTAAAAAAGAGGTGTCCATTAACTCGTTTTCAAATTAAATCAGTTTTAATGATAAAAATCAGTGGGAAAAGGAATCTTTTCCCGATATGTCACAGTTTGACGACTCGAAAATAACATTTTACGTTAGCCACATCATTACCTCCTCTGTTATTGTATCGTATGCCCTTAAGGCGTGAATCAGCTTATGAAATTAAACTTATAAGTTCCTGAATTAAAACTATAAATGTATAAGACTATAATATTTTAGCGTGTTTATTGTATAATCTTAAACATTTATAAACGCCTGAAAAAGTGTACAAAACACCACCAGTAATAAAAACAGGAAAACATTAAGGAGGCTCGCGGGTATAAGATTTTTAGGGGAAAAAATCAGTTTTTTTTTTCATTACAAATTTTATTTATTAACTTTAATAGTTGTTACTTTATCATATGGTACAAAAATCATTCCAAAAAATCAATTCGTATTGGCCCCAGATGACTTTTAAAATGCTGATATCATTTGTAAAAGCTCCAAATTATCTCCCTTTGGTGCAAAAATGCCATTTTTTAGAATTAAAATTGAAATATCTTTTATAGCTCATCGGTGACCTATATTTTTTATTGTTGTTTTCGAATAAACTGTTCATAAACTACATAATTGTAAAATTTAAGCGATTTCTGTAATTTTGTTCTTTTTTTCGATATTACTGCTATTTATCCTATTAGTTCAACAGAAAAAAAGGACATTAACAAAAATGTTTTTTTTTTTTTCGAAGACAGATTGTAAGCGTAAATGAACGATGACCCCACTATTTTATTTTATTTTTTTATTAAATATAAGATAAAGTTCATTTATAGAAAAATATAGCGAAATCCTACATTAAATTAATAAAATTGATTTAGACCCGTGATCCCCCTTAGGTGTAATTATCCATAAATGTTTCGGATAACAGATTTCGTTCAATTGTATGCTTATGATGTAAAATGATTCATACCAATTTATTCTAATTTGACTATAACAATCTTGAAATTTAAACAATAAAATAGTTAAAACCGAACACAGAGACGTTTGTACAATTTCAAAAAATGACGTTGGCTATGTAGCTATTTACAACAGAGACTGCAAAGATATGCGTCAAAGAAGTATAGCTTTGCGTGATATATTAACCTGGTAAAATTCTCAAAAAAATCCAAAAAGATGACAATTTGAGATGCTTCAACAACGATTGCGTGGAAAAACATTCCAAAGGAGAGATCTCGTGTAGAGCTTAGCTCATCGGCCTACTTACACAAAGATTCCTGATTCGGTCCCCGATTCGAAGATAAAATGTTAGGAAACTAAATTTGCGGCTCTTCTTTGACACCATTTGCGAGTATGATCTTGACAAGCGATGATAGTCTGTCGGAAGGGGATGATACATGGCTGACCCACGTTAATAGAGAGCAATATCTCTTCCATGCTAAATGAAACCCTAGTAGATTCCGAAAAAGAGCATGCAAATGCCGCTACAAGGCAGCACGCGCACCCACAAAGTGGAAAAAGATTTATATCAAAAGTTGAATTAACTTGTGTCCCTACCACTATAAATAAATATGTTTAAACTAACGATAGACGAATAAACAGCACTGATCGATCGAGTAAGTAAATCAAAACATTGAAAACAACACGTTTGATAATTTCCTGCGTTCGAAGCGCTTTTCTAGATTTACCTTCACCAGGAACGCTCAAACTCATACATTTGAAATTCGAAGATGTATAAGAAAATATAGAGTTTACAAAGGTCGAGAATGTGTGATTTTTGTCTCTTGTGGAGTTGTCTCATTGGCAATCATATCACATATCCTTTTTTATGCTATAGGTATATTTAATACCAGAAGAAAACAGTCGACCGTCATCCCATATAAACATTGCTTCCTATTGAGACATATATATAATCAACTTACGGTGCAGTCCCCTCATCTTCAATTTTCAGTTTATTTTTTTTTTCTCTTGTACGCACTTCATTTTATCCTTAATATTGGAAATGTTGAAACAAATTCAGGCCCAAATTTTCGTAATGGATCGAACGCATAGCCAGTAAACAAAACACAACCACAAGAAAATTGTATATCCATTTGTAGTCTCAAAATAAGATCCTTGATAAATAAACTAAATATTCTAAATAATTTTGGTTAAGAATTTGATATTTTTACGTTGTTAGAAACACGCTTAGATCCCAACATTGCTGATGACGATGTAACAATTGATTCTTTCTCTAAAAATATAGTCAGAAATGATAGAGATAGCTTTTGTTGTGGTTTACTCATATATGTCAAAGGTGGTATCGGACTCAATCAAAAAAGGCACTCGAAAACAAAAGAAGACGAATATTTTCTTGTCAATTATCATGTCAGAAGTCAAGGCTTCTTATTGGGTCACACTTGTCGATCGCCTAATTCAGATTATAATTACCGGACACTATTTAACTATGCAATCGGGATGAGTTTGCAGGTCAATGAGAAGATAGTTATTACGGGAGATTTGAACTCTGATTTCCGTACTACACATAATAACAAACTGATTGACACATTACATTTGTTAATCTTACCAACGTTATTGAATTGCCTAAAAGAGTAACGGACCATAGTACATGTAGTAGCACTCTGCTAGATCCGATTATAATAAGTTACTCTATGTCATGTTCTTTAGAAAAAATTATCTGAGCGTCACTTGTTAGTCTTTAGTGGACGAAACACACGTCTTGCGTATTTAAATTTTAACCTGGTATCTTTTGTTGGCTATTATGTGTGTGTTTCTCTGTTCTATATTTTTGCCCATTCATTTGTATTGTAGTCTTGTCATGTAATGTTGTCATTTTAATGTTATAATCAACATTCTCATTAAAGCGGGAGGTTTGACATGCCACAAAACCAGGTTCAACCCACCATTCTTTTCTTAAAATACCCAGTACCAAGTCAGGAAAATGGCCATTGTTGTATTATAGTTCGTTTCTGTGTGTGCTAAATTTTAATGTTGTGTTTCTGTTGTGTCGTAATTCTTTTATATTTGATTTGTTCCCCTCAGTTTTAGTTTGTAATCGGGATTTGTTATTTTTCTATAGATTTATGAATTTCGAACAGCGGTATAGTACTGTTGCCTTTATTTAAAAACTCCATCTGAAATTAGAAATCATGATGCTTTTATTGCATTTCTTGAACGTTTAATGTCTGAGTTTAGGTCTTTTAAAAGAGAAATATGGCTAAATGATCGGGCTGATAAAACAAACTTTGCTGAAAAATTAAAAGAAATAGACTGGAATACCATGCTTCCGGACAGTAAAAACACTAATGAGATGTGTGAATGTTTTACAGTAGAATTTTGGAAAAAAGCTAACAAATGCATTTCTACTAAACTAGTAACTCTACGAAATAATGACAAGCACTGGTCCAATAATGACATCAGACGTGAAAATCGAATTCGAGATAGATTAAGAAAAAAGAAAACAGTATTAAATCTAATTGTGAAAATATTATATAATGAAGTACAAAAAACAGAAAAATATAGAAAATAGTATGAAAAAAAATCGCCAAAGAAAATTTTGAAACAAATTTGAAGTTTAATATCTAAACAACCCGAAAACTCAAAACAGTTATTGCAAATTAATGGAAACGTTAATTGAACCTAAAAAAAAAGGTTCAAAAACCATACCCCCTCTACAAAATATTATAAATGATTATGAACTGAATGATACAGTATACATATGAAGATGAGGAGAAATGTAGTTTGCGAGACAAATATTTAAGTATGATTTCAAAGCTAGATGGAGAACATGTTGATTTAATCGAATTTGATACAAAAACTGAAAGTACGTTTTCAGAAATCCAAGTAAGTATAAAACGAATAATAGATATTTTTCAGATATAAGATCCAAAAAAAACATCTGGCCCTGATCTGATTAGTCATAAGATGCGAAAGCTGTGTCCGGAAAAGGTAGCAGTTCAGCTCAATATTATATTCAATAAATTCTTAAGAGAGGGCATATACCCGACTAACTGGAAGTCTAATACCTTTTTTCAAAAAGGGAAATTCATCTTTGCAATTAAATTATAGACCGACATCGTGCTTTAGTTGTGTAGTGAAGTTATGAAAAGAGTTGTGTTTAAGCACTTATACAATCATTTACATGCTAATGAATTAACTATGAGTATCAATCAGGATTTGCCCCTTAATATTCAACAGTCCACCAACTCTTAGAAATATATATTGCATATTAAATTTCTTGGAAAAACAGATATAGATTGTTTTGTATTTTGTGACTTCTCTAAATCTTTCGACAAAGTGTGGCATAGAAGCCTTATATGTAAAATGAAAACTTATGGTATTGACGGAAACTTATTGAGCTAGTTTCAAGATTATCTTCACGACAGATAAAAGTGAGCACATTTTGTAGAAGTGTATGACTCGTCTTCTTCCTTTTGTAATGTTTCAACTGGTATTTCCCAGGGATCAGCTCTAGGCCCTCTGTAAGGACGGTGAATAGATTGAATCTGTTATCGATCGTCACCCGAAAGAGCTGAATGTGTATGTATCTAAATTGCTTTTGTCAGTTAACTAAGATAAAACGTTTTTTTTTTTTTCAAATATTGAGACTACAGACCCTAGCTTTTCCTTAAATGAGACAAATATACCTTAAAGTACAGATAAAACCGAAATTATGATTATTTTTTAAATATTGAGACTCCAGACCTTTGCTTTCCCTTAATTGATATACATATAACTCATAAGTACCAGGGAGT
Organism: Mytilus edulis; assembly: GCF_963676685.1. Lineage (NCBI taxonomy): Eukaryota > Metazoa > Mollusca > Bivalvia > Mytilida > Mytilidae > Mytilus > Mytilus edulis. The sequence goes on from NC_092349.1 coordinate 22,542,547, forward strand.
TAATTTCAGCAGTGGCACAAAATGAAACAATCATATTGAAAGTAAATTACAAATGTAAAGAAACACTTAAATGTTACACGTTAACTTAAATACCGATTATTTCGAAACAATTAAGAGAAACTATACTTAGTTTTTATTCGACCCATTTTTGATTATAACACGAAAGTGTGGGATAATTGTGGAAAAGGCCACTCACATAAATTAGAAAATTTGCAATTAGAGGCCACAAGAGCAGTAACCGGTCAACCAATATTTACTTAAATTGAAAGGTTGCATGGGAATCTTTTTTTTTTTGCAAGAAAAGGAGAAGAAAATTACAGATGTTTTGTAACATGAACCAAAATCATGCACCAGAGTACCTATGTAATGTTGTACCTCCATGTGAACAAAGTATTATCAACTATCCGTTTCGAAATGGTCATGATAGTATTGTTGCATTTTGTAGACTATCCTTTACTACTAAATCGTTTATTCTCTCTACAATACGTGTATGGAATTAAATATATATATTAGTCCGGCCGATTGCTGTAGATATAGAGCAGAATTGCTCACTTGATGAGGAAAACATGAGACTTCGAACAGTAGTTTTTGATCGTATACTCTTTGATTTCAGCTATGGACTCACTCAGAAAAATCCAATATGGCTGCCATTTTTTAGATGACGGAAAAACGTTATAAATATCAAGATTGTCCACAAAGCTTTTATATAATTACGGATATCGAAGACATTATTCTTTAAAAAAGTCTGAATGTTCTTGAATTTGTTATCAATAAATTTGAAAATACAAATAAAATAGTTTGATTATTTCTAGAACACATACATTTGCAAATATGTCTGCATATACAACAACAAATAGTGAAAATCAAATATGTAACATGTTATTGTAAATGTTTTTTAATCGCTTTCAGTTGTAATGGTTGGAATGAAACAGGTTTAATTGAGGCGATTGAACGTTGATCTAGGTCGGTTAAATGTGGTGGCATATAAGTTACTTATCTGAACTTTGAGGTATTGTCGAGGGTTCCATGTCTCGTGTTTCTTCATGCCATGTCTTACGTTACTTATCGGGTTTTCATCTGCCGTACCCACCATAACGTCAAATTATTATATGTAACCATTGGGTGTACCTTTCTGCAGGCGTATGTGACGATTGCCATCATTTAAAATGGTTAAGGGAAAACTATTTTCTTTTCCAACTACGTGCAAAACCAATACGCATTTAGTCGTGGACTATGGTTTTAAAATGAACTGCATGGTCAGCGCTTTTGTTAGTTTTTATGATAACAGTCTTTTAAGAGTTTGGCGAAACTGCGGAAATTTTAAAATATTTTGAATTCAAAGATAGATCTTAACAAAATCTTGCTCAGTACACCAAATCTTTCAAATATGTTGAATTTTGTGCTTCTAGCATCAAATCCACTATGGTTTGTGCAGTACTGGAAAATATTTTAGAATATATGGCTGCCATCTTGAAATAATATTGTTCAGTCCTCAAAAATGTACCACCATGCATAACTTGGTGCCTTCCTTATTATTTGAGCAAATTTCCAACCGATCGGCCGGACTATACATGAGTCTATAAAAAGAACCAACCAGCAAATTTACTATGTACCGGGTCGTCTAGAATAGACGATATTATGCAGTCTTAAAATTTGCACATCGGTACTAATATAAGATGAAATGATACGAAGAATGGTTATGAAATTTGATAACAACATATATAGATATATATATATATATGCGCTGAAATTTGTTTTACATGCACACGTATACAAATTGTGTTTTTTATCTAACGCAATCATGGGTTTAAACGTAGTTTTCAATTTAGATTTGTTTATATTTTTTAGTTTAGGCGTTTATCATATTTTCCCTCCGGTTCATATGATCCGTTCATCCTATATTGACTCTTTGAATTTAAAAGTCTTTTCTAAATTGAGGTAACTTATATGGCCTTCTAAATACCGTTTCGATCCCTAATGCACTAAAGAGACATTTATTGTCGAAATCCAGATCTGGTGTACAAAAAAATATTGACACCTCATGTTTGTGGTGTAACATCTTGGCCACAAGTTTATTGTTTTATGCTTAGTATTAAATTTATATTATGATCCATTTTATTACATCTTGTGATCAATTTTATTTGGTAATCGCCAATTGCAGTCAGCAGGGTTTAAGAACATTATTTGTTCGACCTGTTAGTCAAATGCATTTTGTTAAAATATACTTTTTCATTTTTTTGGTCTTTTGGAGAAAATATTGTTTGTGCTGTATTTAGACCCTTCTACAAAGAAATTTGTTTTACATGTACAAGGTTTTTATCAAACGCAATCATAGGTTTTAACGTAGTTTTCAATTTAGATTTTTATATATAAATAAATATATATATACTTTTTTCTTAAATAATTATTATATCTTTATTACAGGAATTGAAAGTATTGTTTGCTGTGTTCCAAAATGACGAATAATGGTAAGTTGGCCAATTATTGTTCAGTAGAACGACATGATTTAAATGGGTATATCAATTGTTAACATTTGGAAAAAAAAACAAACATTTTCTTCAATTAAAAACCAATTGTTCAGAAAACAATTGAAGGTCTTCCCACATCAATTATCAAAGTTATTTAAAAGAAGCTAGTTCCTCTTTGTTTAAAATTGAATTTTGTATTCAATCACAAGTTTTGTCATACTGATGCAATGAACAAGTGGTTTCATTTATTATGTCTGTTTAGTTCACACATCATTGTAAATATAACGGAATTTGATGAGACTGTCATTAAAGTGAGAGGTTAAGCGCATTGAAACCAGGTTTAATCAACCATTTTCTACTTTTGAAAATGCCGGTACCAAGTCAGGAATATGACAGTGCATATCCACTCGTTTTTTATGTGTTTTGTCATTTGATTTCGCCATGTGATTATGGACCTTCCGATTGGATTCTCTTCTGAGTTCAGTATTTTTGTGATTTAACTTTTGAATATAAAGTGAGATAATATGCTACTTCCGGTCTCATCACATAGCTTCTTTCACACTGATTCCAAAAATATATATTTTTTTTTTAATTTTTCATGTAAAACAGGAAATATTTGACCACTTCCGGTTGCTCGAAAACGACAAAAATAAGCCCTTTTTGGCATATTTCGCTGGTTTAAATAAAAAAATATGGCAACATTTATAATTTTTTGATAATTGTTCCTAGTAAAACATCACATTATGTGTAAGAATACATACAAATAACAATGCTGTCTATTAAGTGTATGTATAATCTAACCGTTTCATTATGTCTCATTTAGTCTCATGTCCAAAATGGCTGATTTTGGTCATCTTTCAGAGCCAAAATACTCATATTATTATTGTAAAATAACATATCTACTTGCAAAATACATGAAGTATAACTATATATACCCTATCAAAAAAAATATTGAGCTCGGCAAATAGTGTTGGTGTCTAGTATATGCCAGAACAAAATGGGGTAGCCTGCATATTCAAATTTTGTCAATTTTGCCGTCTCATTTGTAACATCTGACATTTGATAGGATCTGGACTTATAAATAAGTATAACAACAAATGGAAAAGAATAATTAATGTTTCATTTAATACATTAAGAAAATAATCATACATAAATACAAATTGTTCATTATAAATCTATAGGCTCCAAGGAGCCGATATAGCTTGCATTGACCATGTTGACAAAGTGTGCACTTAAAAACGACAAAAAAAACATATTTAGAAAACAAAAAATTAAAATAAAAGAAGTTAAACACTTCAGAAATAGTTCAGACTGTAAAAGACATTTCTTCAGACCATTTTTGCAATTTATTCTTATAATATATTGATATATCTGTCGGGTAATAGCAAAAAAATGTGTGAAAATTTGTAAAGAAGTCGGTAAGGACCGATTTTGATCTCAAATTTCAGGTTCAATTGTCGAAAGATTTTGACTACTTTTTAAACACTTAAGTGTCTATTTCATTTGAATCAGTTAGTTTATGTGAAAGATTTTAGTTGATTAAGTCATTAAAAACATTACGATTAAAGCTCAAATATGAAAACTATACCAAATATACCGAAAAATGTCACTTTTCAGATGTTTTTTTGTCAAAAATGAAAGTGGCCGCATCCGTGTTCATCCAAAACCTCTATGTATGTTATGTATTATCATCAAATACAACTTACATTTCAATATTAAGGATGAACACGAATGCGGCCACTTTCGTTTTACATGGAAACCGCCTAAACTTTAACTAAAATGCTAGAATTGTGAAGACTTCAGTAATTTAGCATGACTTAATGATCCTAGTACCCGATATATGTGCATTGTATTGTCAAAAACAGTCCATATTTATGTAGCAAAAGCATTCTACTGTCCAATAAATAACTAAAATTTTACTTTGTAAACCTGCTATATTTTGGGGCCAAAAAGGGGTCTTACTGGACCTACTCCTTTACACATTTCAGGGACAATAGCTCATAGATGTTATGTCCAATCATTCAGAAAATTTTTGGGTACTTGATCTTGTCATGTTGATATTTTATATATAATATATATGTATGACACTTGTTCTTAAGTTATTAAAATAATGGTTTAAAGGAGAAAACTTTAAACCATGGAAAACAGTTACAATATAGAGATGATTTCTACAGACACTAAGAGATAGAAATTGTTTTATGAGCCTTTGAGCCTAGTATGCTAACAAGGTAACATTTGCCAGGTACCTATATCTATGGTGCTGCAATGTGATCAATACAAACATGAAAATCATAAATGCATCTATAAAAAATCCCACAACTAGACGAAAAACAAATAACCTAGTCTATATAAACTAGTGCGAAATTTATAAAGAATTTTGAATGAAATTGGAAAGCTGTTAAAATTGCTGTACCTATGAGGCTCTCCTGGGAAAAAATAAGTCACATGAGTTTTCAAATTTAAATTTACATGTAGTTGAATATGGGTTTCTTATACTCGAATGGCAAGGTTATACTATAAAACAAGTGTACATTAACTTTCTTGTAAAAGACAAACCATAACATTAAAATCTCCATAAATGATGAACTGCAATTTTTTGAGACATCATCCCATGGAAGATTTAACTGATGTTTTAAAGTTGGAAAGTTTCTGTTGCTTGTTTGGTTGGTTAAAGTTGTTTCTGTCATAAGTATTATCAGTCTCTCAATCTGATGTTGACTGCTGTGAAAGTTCAGTTGTTGTTGACAGAAAGGTTAGAAGCAAGCCTAGATCTGAAAACCACAAAAAATACATACATAAATCAGGCTGATAATTTTCATATTTTTTCATTTTCTTATTTTGGGGCCTTTTATGGGTGAATATACATATATATGCAATATGGGTCTTGCTCATTGTCGAAGGCCATAAGGCGTATGAAGACCTATAGCTTTACTTCAATGTCATTTGTTCTCATTGGCAATCATACTACATTTTTTTTTATTTCATATATACCACTGACAGGAAATAAAATTGACATCTAATACATCTTTATGCATTATTAGATTTAGCATATTAATTTAAAGAACCCAAATAATGTATTTATTTCAATTTGTTCTAGTCCTAAATATGCATGAACCATTTGACATTGGACATTAGCAACCAACAACCAATCAATTAATCAAACAGGTGAAATATCATCAAAAGTACCAATAAAAATCTCCCCCTTTTATATTCATTGATATTTGAAAAGGAATGTATGAACAGTTCATTAGTCATTGTTAGCTGTTGAATGGAAATTGAAGCCGCCCAACATTGTACTACAAATTAAATAAGTAGAGTAAAGTTAACATAGATCTGTTCAATAAGACTGATGTATAACATGCATAATAATGTTATTATATACTTTATGATTCCCATATATTACATTGTATACAAACAATTAAATTAATATATAAGTTAATATTATCATACCAATATCTTCTTCTATATATTATTTAGTTTGACCTGGCTATTGTCACTTTCACAAAAAATAAGAAGTGTGAAACTATAAAAAAAATTCTTCAATTTTGTTTTTCATGAAATAAAATATATCAAACAGGAAATTTAGGGTTGTGTACATGTAGCTTCACTGTGCAAGTAGTTTAAATATATATTTTTTTCTTTTAAAAAGGGCACTATAAGTAATCTACATACATCTAAATGTACAAATGTAGGGTCCTAAAATAAAAGTTTACAAAACTTTGCAATGCTTTTGTTGTTTTTTTAGTCTCCATGGCCTACAAGAATGATTAGTTCATTAAAAAAGATTATTCTCTGGATACAGTTGTCTAGTGTTACATGTACATTATGTTGTATTTAAAACATGTATTTTTATGAGACTTTTCCACGAGATAAAAGTTTTTTCAGTGGACAAATTTAAAGAGATAAACAACTTCCAGTTAGAACTGAAAATATAACTTAGGGGAAGAGAAAAAAACCCTACCTGCTTTATATTGAATATTATTATAATATTGAAAGAAATTTTGATTATTATAATGATTATAAATTTGTTTTATTTATATAAGCATAAAATAAATATATTGTACCCTGGTTAATAGCTTGAAAATTAAAATTCTGTCCTTAGCTGACAAGGACATAGCTATTTTGACCCTCCCTCTTTTTTTTATAATCAAATGGTCCAAAGACAGAAAATGTATATGAGGGATATAAATTATTTGTATGCAATTTGTCATTGGAAATAAATAAGATGTCTTAGAAACTGGTTAGGTGTAAAAGAATATTCCCATACCCCTTCCAATCCCCACCTTTTTTAATCTAGCTATATGATGTATCAAATGTTGGTTCCCTAATTTCAGATTTACTATAAGGAACAATAAAAAATTATTGTAAGATTTGTACCTGTTCCTACTGGAGTAACTCCTCCTGTGGTTGTATACAACCTGTTATGAAATAGTGAAAATCCTTGGTCAGCTTTGGCTTTGCTGGAAGAGGGTTGGACAGGATGTTGACATGTTGCTTGACCATAAAAATGTATTGTAATGTCAATGAATTCCATCAAAGTCCCTGTACTTCAAACATATTCTAACATGTATAAGACAAGATGTTATAACAACCATAGGAAAAAAAACCACTCCTCTTTTTATGTAAAATAAAAAGTCTGGCTGTAAATTCTACACCATAGTTTTCAGTATTTTCAGACTTCTGAGATGAATGGTAGTCTGTATCTGTACGAATATATTTGTTTACCAATGCTAGTTTCCAATGCTACTTTTAATACAACGGTAGAGAGAGTGTCTTTGATTTATTTTTGGTGTGCCAGACTGTTGTAAGATCTTGTAAAGCCAGACAGTTTTGACACTCTCAATCTCAATTTTAGTGCAAGCATAAGCAATGTCTTCAAGATTGTTCCATTCGCTCACTTTATTCTACGAAGAATGATTTAGAATATTTTTGTTTTGCTAGTTGAAATCTAAGAACACCTTTTGCAGTTCATTAACTTATTTTTTCCAATCAATATTTATCATGTTTATTCACTAAATTATTGTCTGGTAAATTATTTTCATTATTGTCAAATTTCTTGGCAGTTGTTATGCTATTTGGTCTTTAGTGCATTCAGATATCTTAAATACTTTGTTATATCTATAGTACTAAAATTACGAGGTCCAATTTGTCAGCCGTCATCGGGTAAAAACGACAAATCAAAGAATTCAACTCTATATATAACTAATATAGGACAATGGTGTAGATTCAAAATTACACCACTCCAGACCCTTTTGTTTTCCACATAATTAATATTGCCCATAATTAACAAGTTCCGGGTCGAATTCGATACCGATATCAATAGTATATTCACTTGTTAGCTATTACCTTATCTGTACGTTCCGCATTTGACAGGCGCACCACCAAACGGTGTATTTAGGATTTTGCTATATACACGAATCATAATCAAAGGGCTGACACTACTAAATTCAATCATTGTCAAATTGTTCCCTATTGTAGTTTTATTCAGCAATCAGCAAGACTTTCTAAGATAACTAATATAGGACAATGCTGTTGATTAAAAAATACTCCATTCCTGGATAGCCAGGACCTTTTGTTTTCCAAATAATTAATATTACCAATAATTGATAAGTTCCAGGTCGACGGGTTCAAACAGAAAGCAGAGAAAACTTTATATCTTATAATCGACATGACTTTATCAGATGACAATACTAATTACTAAAATAAGGCTTAGGCATAGTTATATACTTTAATTCAGTCACGGACCCGCGATATCACGGGTGTGTACTTGTGTAGTTGTATAAGGATGGAATAGCCAACATGCTCCTCCTAGATCATTCAAGTCACAAACTTCACTGTAAACATTTGTCTGCCAAACCATCACTGGGAGCTGATATGTTGCCCGAGGGAGATAAGTCAATGGAAGAGCATAAAAGATGTACTCCCTGGTTTCAGACAATTTATTGATTTTTGCACTTGCAGTACAAAAACATTTTATTTCATTTTTTATACAAATACATTTTAAAATGATTTTATGAGCCATTTTATTACTAATTGTGTTTAGAATTTAATTAAAATCAAAATCAAAATGTGTCAATTTAGGACTTAAATCACCATTCTTCCAAGGCATGAAGTAACATGTAATAGTCATTTGCCAAGCTTAACATTTTGTTTTAATATAAAAAATACCCTAAAATTAAAACCGTTTTTGGTTACAAACATATCTGGAATGGATCTTGCAAGTTAGAAGCAAATAAAAACCATGTAAATTCATGTATGAAAAATCCCGCCTTTGTGTCCGTGCTCCTGGCAATGTGCCAAATCGTTTAAATTTTCAATTGTATTGACCATAACATAGTAAAATGGATGGGTTCCAACTTACATTACTCTAAAAACTCAACTACCCCATTTAATATGCTGCTGGGTTATTCTTAAAAGGCATAAAAACGTTGGATTTTTCCTTGAATTCATTATGAATTTGGAGAATTATGCAAATGAAGCTGTTACTAAAAATAGATACGATTCTGGGAAAAAATAACTGGCCAAATTCTTTTATTTTTTGTCAAGGATTAAGATGATGTATACAAATTTGTCAAGTAATTGTTAAAAGACGGTCAATTTAACATGTTTAAGTATTATTCTCTTTTAATAATAAGAACCATGCTTAAAAAATCGAAAGAAATTTGTTTCTGACCCTAATGGCAAGTAAGAAACAGAAAAAAGAAAAAATTCCAAATTGGCGCCAAATTATTTTTTCCACGAAATTAGCGCAATTTCAGAATGGCGGGTTTTAATATCAGTCCCATTGTTGTCTTAAGAAAGTAGCAACAACGGTCGTTTCTAAGGGCTTGCTTTCCGACTGCTACAAATACAAACCAGAAAAGTGGAAAGACATAATTAAGACTAATGCAAGAGTAAGAAATATAAAAATAAAAATGAATAGAAGGATACCAAATTATGGTTGTTAAATCTGTCTACATTCGAACTGACATATTATTTCTATTAGGCGTTGTCTTCACCTTCTAAACTTTCTAAACTTTGGAGTAAGTTCACCAGATTTACACTTCTTTGGAAAAAATTTTCAGTGGATGTTTGTTAAAATTGGAAATTTAAACTATAACCCCAGGATGAAAGAAATTGAAAATATCATAAAAAGGTGGACTTAGCAGTTAATACTCTCAGCAATTGGAAAAAAATAACAGTGATAAAACTCTATAAAAACATATCAAAATTGAACCATCTTTTCCTGTCCATACCTAGTCCAAATAGCACAAAGTTTAAGCATTAAATGAAAAAATATTTTCCTTAATCTGGGACAACTAACCAAATAAAGTGAATAGGGACACCTTAGCCAAACAAAGTAAATAGGGACACCTTAGCCAAACCACACCGTGCAAGAGGACTGAACTTGATAAATATTGAAGACTACATACAAGGTCTAAATTAACCTGGATACGGAGAATAAACAGAAATAATTCAAAACTAGTGAAACTGTTCAATTTTTTTTAGAAATTTTGAATTATTTTGGCCCCTATAAAAAGCTAAATAATCCATTTTGGAAAAAAGTATTTGATGCTTGGTAAGATCTTCAAAATGTACCAAAATAACTCTCAAATCAACACATGCCCTATATGGAAGAATGATAGAATAAAGATTGGTAACCATTCAGTTATACGTAAAGATTGGACAAACAAGCGGTTTTGCTGATTAATGACTTGTTAGAGGAAGGTTGAAACTTTTGATCACTTAATCATGTAAACAGTAATTAAACTCATTTTCTCACATATCAATGCCTAATTTCTCCAATAAAAAAGTATTTAAAAGAATGTAAAATATGTCCAAATGACTTATAGAGAGAAAACGGCCCAGTTTTGCCCTCAGTGATAAAGATGGGTTTTTTTTAATCCCAGAGAGGTTCAAAATACATGTATAATATTTTTAATTGTAAAAAGTCAAATCCTAAACAAAAATGTGAAAAAAATTGTCGTTATACTCAATACAAACTTCAATTAGAAAAATAGTCATTTATTGCCTGTATATATTACAAAAAAAAATCAAAATTGATGTGGTTTTAATACAGAAAAATACATCGAATTTTAGGCACGAATGAACATTTTTTGGAAAAGAAATTGAAGATAAAAATAAATGTAGTTTTTGGTGCGGAGGGGTCGAAACAATAGAACATATATTCTGGATCTGTCAATATATCAAAATAATGGGAAGACCTTAACCCCCTGGATATTTGGAAAACAGATATAGAACTAAATTTAAATATTGATTTGGTTTATTTGGTATTCAAACAAAAACAGATAAAATTACATAAGAAACTTCTGTTAGCAAAATTCTGCATTTCTAGAAACAAATTATCAATTGAACAAACCAATATAATTGCAATAAAATAACATTTATTATTTTTATATAGATTTCAAATAAATATGATAAAGTTTTAAAAAAGTTCACGAAAGGTTAGAATTTCCCCTTATATTGGGATGGTTAAATCAGACAAAATACTACAAGTTTCAACAAAAAACATTGTGATATTAAAATATATTATACAAAATAGTTTCATTTTGGCTCATCAAATTGAAAAATGACGAAAAATTAATTTCTAAAGTACTAGTTTACAAGTTTCGGTATTTTAAGTACTTGCTTGAAAGTCAGACATCGTATGTTTCTGCAAGTTTTTATTCATTAATAATTACATTAGATGTATGTTTCATTTAAACACGTTATTCTGATTGGCTACACTGCAATCTCGCGTTATTCCTCAAGAAATTGCATCACACAATAAAATTTACCACTCATGATGACTCATGCTGACACGAGGTCCCAAAATAAAGTGCACAGATAAATTTTTAAAAAACTTTATAAAAATCGTGTTTTCATGATCTTAGCTTAAAATGTAATTAAAAGTATTAAATGCTTCTTTTTGTAACTTCATACGGTTGTAAAAGCGTTGACTGTTCGCTTTGTAAAAAATGTACTCCGGTCAACGCTTTTACATCCCAATGAAGTTACAAAAAGAAGCATTCAATTCTTAAGTGAACACCTTTCCCGATTCTGTAACTCCAATTTATTTAAATACAATCACTTATTGTAAATAAAAATTATTCAAAGTAAAATTAAAGGTTTCATTAGTATCATGAACATAGGAATACAAATTTGCCACCAAAAAAAACCTACAAAAAATATGTACATGTATTCAAATGGTTATGCTAGTGTATCGTTTAAACCAAATTCGGAAAGTTACAGACAAGTTACACCCACAATAATAACCCGCTATATGGTATTTTAAAGCCTTGAAAAAAATAGTTATCAGGTTTAACATTTGACATATCTATTGTATACCAAACCTTCTAATAACATTTTTTATATTGGAAATTGTGATAAACATCATAACATGTACATGGTACAAAAGGAGGAGCGAAAATACCACAGAGACAGTAAAACTCATAAATCGAAAATAAACTGACAACACCATACATTTTGTAACTAGAAAATAAAAAGACGAACACAAATAGTAGTACAACAGACACAACATTGAAAACTAAAGATTTAGCCCCATTCAAAACTGGGGGTGATCTAATTGCTGAAACTCTATACATTTTTGGGTCAATCTCAACTCATTTCTTTTTAAACATATTTATATCTAATCTTTTATTATTCACATTTGATTAGAAATAAAACTTACTTATCCAGAGACATTTCAATACCTGATAGTTAACAGTGGTGCATAGATTTTAATAATAAAAAACAGAAGTATTGGCTTTTTAAACAATGCGAAAACAATTTCAGTTTTATTTTACATATATTTGTATAATTATTATATAAGATTAGGTAACAAAAACATGCATATGTACAAAACATACTACATTTTGTAATACGATGTTAAATAATGTCTTTTAAAATAAATCAATAATTACACATTTCAAAAATATATAGACATTTGAAGTGACTGATTACAAAAACGGTGTATTACGGTGATTGTCACGGTAACTGTTGAAAAGAATCCGTTATGTAAGTGAAATAAGCTTCAATTTATCGATTACCGATCATCAAAGGACATTTTAGTCCACGTGAAACAGGAGCGCTTAAGGCTGCATGTACTAGTGATAGTTAACAATTAAACGTTATGTTTGTATAGAAGAGGGACGAAAGATACCAGAGGGACAGTCAAACGCATCAATCGAAAATAAACTGACAACGAAAAAAGACAAACAGACAAACAAAAGTACACATGACACAACAACAAAAAACTAAAGCATAAGCAACACGAACCCCACCAAAAACTAGGGGTGATCTCAGTTGCTCCGGAAGGGTAAGCAGATCTTGCTCCTCATGTGGCACCCGTCGTGTTGCTTATGTGATAAAAAGACAATAACAATCAAAACATGGAGTAAACAAAGACTCACAAAACCAAGGGACATTTGCATCAACAGTTATAAATAATAAATAAGAAACAACACGAACGCCACGAAAAGCCGGGATGGAAATCATGTGCTTAGGAAGGGTAGGCATTTCCTGCACCGTATACGGCACCCATCGTTTTATTTTTTTGTTCAGTTCGGTAATGATGGAAGGTTTTATGACTGAGGAAGAATATCAGATCTGAATTCTGACACACTTTTGTCATAGTGGCCAATAAGCTCATGCACTAATCCGGTAAATATTCTCATTCGGTAGGTCACATTCATGAAAGGGAAGGGGAGTGCTTGTAGTAACGACGTAAGGAACATATCCGATATCATTTGTGAAACGGTTATTCAATAACGGTCAATCAACTCGTGATGGCGTCCGTAAAATTTACGAAGGGATGATTTCAACTTCACCATTTGGAACTCTTATGTTTTGTTCCTTGATATCAATATATCGGGCATTCAACAAACAAACTAGTCAGTGCATTCAGCTACATACGTCACTGGTGTTGTGCTTCAAGTGATAGACATATGTTGTGATTTAAATGTTTAAAAACAATATACACCGTACTGATTCCTATTTTTTTTTAACAGAACGTATTTTGCATAATGTGATTTTGTGCTTTTAATATAAATAAACTCATTATAGATACCAGGATTGAAATTTTGTATTAACGCCAGACGCACGTTTATTCTATAAAAATGTCTCATCACTGACGCTCGTATATAAAATGTTAAAAAGACCAAATAAAGTACGACGTTTAAGAGCATTGAGGACCAAAAATTCCTAAGAGTTTAAAGGACAATTTACAAAGCCAATTAATTTCGGCACCAGACTAAATCTTGCGACCAATTCAGCGATCACTTAAGAACACATTATGATTATTTGACAACTAGATTCTTAATGTGTTCTGTAGTGGTCGTTGGCTTAAGTTTGGTGCAATAATTGATTATTTTAAGGAATTATATTTTCTGACAGTTAGATTAAAATATACAAATACTAAAAAAAAATTTCCACAAATCCAATGCTTTGCATGCTATAGTTTGTGCGTTTAGTTTTCCTAAGGTACAAAGATCTCATTACTTTGACACGCTTCTGTGATATGTTGTTATGGGGGAAATCTAATAAATTGATACGTAAAAGAAACGAGGGAAAGCAGGACTGAGATGGCTAATTTAATTTTTCCGGCTTACTATTCAATAGGACAACAAAGGATATGAGTATCAATCTACGACATGCTCAGTAGTAACCGCAAAATAAAGGAAAGAAATAGCGCTGTAATTTTTATAATATAAATGCGCGAGCACAACTTTGAACTCTATTTGAATATTTTCATCATGATAACATTCTTTCATGTTCAGTCTTCATATCTGCATTTTAAAGCTTTGGACTTCATTCAAACTGCCAAGCGATGTAGGAAGGGTATTGCTTATATCATAGAGAATAAATGTTCTTACATCATGAGATGTCTTTCATTTACATCAGTGAAAAATTATATGTTTACTGTATATACCAGTATATAACAGTACTGTAAGAAGTTCACGGTACCTTTCTATCAAAAAATCATGTATTTAGTTTTGATGTTATATTTGTTATCCTCATCGGATTTTGTCTAATGCTAAGTCCGTTTCTGTGTGTGTAACATTTTAATGTTGTGTCGTTGTCTCCTCTTATATTTAATACGTTTCCCTAAGTTTTAGGGGTTTTTTTTGTTTGTCCATCGGTTTACGAATTTTGAACAGCGGTATACTACTGTTGCCCTTATTTAATTATCCCTTTTTTTCCAATATAGTAAATGATTTTCTCCTTATAATTGACAACAATCGATTGATTACCTGCAGATTGTGGTATTTATGGAACTGCAAAAAGTCCATTAGGGGGTTGTTTCCTGGTCAATGATATAGTCTTTGCTGTTTAAAAAGATAAAAAAAACATCCCCACATGATAATTGAACTTTTTTTATATGGAAATTTGATTCTATAAAACAAGATTTGCTTTAAGACTTTTTCATAGTTGTATTTTTTCTAGAATTATTGTGGTGTTAACCCTTAATTTCTATTTGATTAGGAAATATGATATTTGGTTCTATCAGCTTCAAAAGAAATTTCTAAATACAAATGTCATACACAACCAGAAAAGGGATTTTAAAACTTATGATTTATAAAAAATGAATGTGAACACAATTGGTGACATTACTATCTATATAATTATGTCAGTTTCACTTTGTTTTGTCAACACATTGATGTCCATAAAATAGATTTTTAGATTGAAGTCTGAAGTTTAGCTAGCTATACAATTTGGTTTAAGATCACCATTGTCCACACGAAGAAATTGCTATACTAAGTTAGGAACATGACAGTTTGTTTCACATTGTTTGGTGTGTTTTTTTTATTATTATTTTACTGTTAATATATTTCACCTTTGACCTTGATTTAACGAAATTGCACCATACAACTGGCGTCCAGCAAATTCATGAAGTGGAGATACTAAGCATTCGAATAAAATGTTATGTAGCCGTATGTTAGATGGGTATATTAGATTCATCAGCTAAGCGTCTTTTAAACAATGCCACTGTCATAGGTATTTTGCACTTGTTCCGTTGATGTTTAGCTTTAATATGTTATCTTTTTTTCAATTTGCCATTGAGGTAAGTATTTTTGTAATATTTTTGTAGAGTACAAAGACTAGTGTACATGTATTCTAATAGAAATTTCCAATAAAATGACTTTACTCGACATAACCAACCTAACTCAACGTATTTCGTCCTATTGCATTGAAGCATGACGGAGGGGAGCAAACACTGCATGTATTATTTGCTCTTTGAACACGCATTGTTTGCTGGAATATATTTTAAGTAAATTCAACCCTAACTAATTTTTTAATCTTTGAATATTTTGCCATTAAACTTTGAACGATTTTATTGACACAAATATTATAATAGAATAAGTAAGTTAGAAACTTGTAATCAAATACACCCATCATTTCTTGTCATCACTTGACCCATATTTTAATTCTTCTCCAATTATGAATTTTAAAAACTTCCAAGACAAAATTTAGCATGAAAATATTAAAATAATGAATTCCGAACCTAGAAGGTTGCCTTTTAATTGTTTTTACAAGTTTTAACATTCAAAGAAGATTCCAACACACCCGAATGTAAAAGGTGTACTCAACTATTTATAATTTACTTGAAGATAATTTGATGTGGGCAGCAATTCATATCATTAATATATTCATCAAATAATAGTACTTTTTCGTTTTTACCTATACAAATGTACTATGTCCATGTATACCTTAACATGCATTCGAGATACAGGATAGAGGGCATACCCCCACCTTTTCAATCGCTGAAAATCTCATGTTTCCATAATATCTATACAAATTTTTAACGTATAATCGTCCACATTATTTTTCGCATCGCTTGTCAGTATGAATTCAATTATCGACAACTACAACATCTTTCAAATATCTTGGATCTGGCCATAATCCCAAATTGTATTGCAAGAAAAAATTTAAACGATTATCGTTCGACTTTGATAAATACTTCTGAAAAAACAATGTCTGAACATTAGGCATCTCGCATGAGATTTAAGAGTTAAGACTACATACTGAATTGGATTTTTTCCGTGATTTATTAGCGCGCTAAACACAAAAATGTGACACTCACGTGTAATATAATGGACACATGGAAACTACATATGATCTGCTATACAGTTATGACCACTAATGGTCCTACAGACACTGTGCTTTTGGCATGACGAAAGATATTGCTTTTCTAGACTGTCAATGAATTTTATATACTTAATTTGTGATATGTACAAAAACCAAGGTGTAATATGATTGCCAATGAGTCAACTCTTCACAAGAGTCCAAATGACACAGAAATTTTAACAACTATAGGCCACTGTACGGCTTTCAACAATGAGCAAAGCCCATACAACAAAGTCAGCTATAAGAAGCCTCAAAATGACAAATGTAAAACACCTAAAACCAGAAAACTAACAGCCAAATCAATGTTAAAAATTTTTAACGAAAACACAACAACAAACGATAAGCACTGAATTACAGGTTCCTGACGTGGGACAGACACATCCATACTAGGTCAATGGTGTAACAGTACGAAATAATTGATCGGTATTATAAACTTGATAATTATTCTTTATTTATAAGTTGTAGTTGTTTTTAAGATAGTGTTCTGCAGCTCTGGTTACTATCAGATCGATACATAGTTTATTTGGAAATACTAGAAATTGCTGTTTTTATGCTTCGTTTCAGTCTCACGAGTCAGCCCTTTCTTACTGTTTTAATTCTAACCATTTGCTAAACATACTTGCATGATCTCTCTTGGCTTTAACTTTTGATATTCATTAATTGGCTGAAATATCATATTAGAATTAAGCTTCAAGTTATAATACTTACGACGAAGAAGCCTCAAGCTAAATATATAATACATGTACTTACGACGGAGATTTAGCCTCAAGCTATAGTACTTATGAGGATGATCATACTTATGTATGTCTTTTATCCAGCGACAAATATTACATACTAGTATATATATTAAGGATGCTGAATTGATAATGATAAATGCATATTCCTTTTTATACATGCCCAACACTTAAAGCCGCATGTTCAGTCGTGTAACACCTTCACTGGAGATCCTGTCCATGGAACTGTGGCATAGTTGTCACTTTTTATATATATATATATACCCCCAAAGCGAAACAAAAATGGAAACTAAAAATTTCTGCAAAATCAATCAATATACGTAATAGCTTTAAAATCTACTTCTATTTGGACAAGTAAGAGTACAAGAAAAGTCCCGTAAAGACTGAAAATGTAACAACTATGTAAATTGGCATTTTCAATCATGTTTAATCAGAGATATTTGGGGACAGGATACTTTTTAGCCAATTACTATGTACTATAAATTGATAGTTTACTATCCACAGTGGTCAATGTTTATATGCGGATTATTAGTTATCAGTTGCGAATCAAGTACACCTTCCAAATTACAATCTATATAACGAATTGATGTACACATGTTTTTACATACATTATTTTCAATTACAATACTTATTTTTTAATGTTCGTTGACTTTCATTTGAAAGAAAAGTGTATGTCAACTATTAAATTTTAAAAAGTACAAGACCTGTATTATTTATTTTTTAAATATACACTTCCCGTTGACGTATGTTTTCCCTATTGAAAAAAAAAATCGGAGATGGTAAATTAAGGAGATTAACTGCAGAAGAAGCGAGCGTTTGAAATTATGCTTAATAAAGTATGATGCCATCCCAATTATCAACTTTAACAGAGACGCATTCCTATAAAACATTAAAAAATGAAAAGAAGAAGAGACATTAATCTGATAACGACAAACCAAAGCAATACAAATATCAAATAGGTTCATTAAATTTTGCAAAAGTATACCGGAAAAACAAAGTCATGGTCAAAACCATTAAAGACAATTCAAATGAATCGTATGATAGGTAAAGATGCGTATATACGTGGTCTTATGACAGTGAAGTTTAGGCGGGAAACTCAATAATCACGTGATACATAAAAATCATGATTTCTTTCGTTTTTCATCATCTAAGAAATATTTGATATTGATAAAATTTATTACGAATGGGTATCATAGTTTAGGAATACTTAATTAAAACCTGAGTAACGCATTTAACAAAATTAATTGGTTAGAAATAACCGGTCCCGTTACGTGCGTACGTCGAGTTAGATACGTGTAGATAACTTGTACTATACTACTTGTAATGCTTGTAGTCTGAAACATATGCATAATTGAACATGTTGAAGCAAATCAGTTTTAACTAATATTTAAATAAGTATAGTAAGAACAATTTACAATGTTATGATTTATCTTGAAATATTGAATTACTGTCATTTGAATATTTGATAAACAATTTGTAGTTCATGTTTATAATTTACCAGTTCAAAGTAATAATCCACTGTATTATCCACAACTATGTCTTTTTTGTGAAGATTCCTTAGTAGCAACTGTAGGTGATCGTAGTAAAAACACGCACCTGTGCTTGAATTTTATGAATGAAATGTATTGACATGCGAAGTGGAACCCATGTGTCACTTGAGCCGATTTTTCAATACAAACACTATTTTTACGTTGTGGCAACTGTTTTCACATACTCCTTGTAATTTCGTTTAGTATTTGTAGTCAACGTCTTCAATGTTTTGAAGATGTTAATGCTCACTATCCTTGATATTTCTCATTTTGGTCCGCCGGTGACACACATTACTTTTCTGCAAAGATGTTTAAGTATTGTAACTTCCGATGAAAAGTAAAACCATAAAAATACCGAACTCAGAGGAAAATCTAATCGGAAAGTCCCTAATCACATTGAAAAATCAAATGACAAAACGTATTAAAAAAGAATGGACAACAACTGTCATATTCCTGACTTGGTACAGGTATTTTTTTTTCAAATGTAAAAACTGGTGGATTAAACCTAGTTTTATAGCGCTAAACATCTCACCTGATGTTTTATTGGTGTATTTTTAGCTACTATAGAAAATGGTTCAGTACCATGCAAAAGTTGTTTATCATATGACTGTTACTAAAATTGTATATAATTAGGGTTTTTGCAATTTATTTGAGAATTCAAATTTTTCGTTGGACAACAAGCGCGCGACCCAACAACTTTTCAACTTTGCCAACAATCCAACATTGACGTAATGTCGACGCTCGTTCGTCAGTTCTGTTTAAAATTATTGTTATCACAGTTAGTAATTTTTTTTGTTCGTTATTAATTTTAGTCAAAATGGTTAATTTTTCTTAGAAATTTCATTTTTTAAAGGTTTCACTGTAAAGGAAAATAGTAAATTTAGCGTTTTCAAAGTTTAAAAAGGAATATTTCATTTTAGCGGACTCTTTGGAGCCATCCCCTGTAATTTTATCATTTGCCTAAGTATTGAATTCTTTTGGAAAATTTAGGAAATTTCTTTCAACTGTTTTAGAATATATTTTGGATTAATTATCGTATTATTGCTGGCAAAGCTTTATTTCTAGTTTATCTTTTAAAGTTAGGATTATTGAAATTGATCATTGTAGTTCATGTTTACTGTTAACGTTTGTCTTTTTCTAAATAATAGAATTAAATAGGAAACATTTGGAAATTAAGGGATAATTTGGCCATGAGCATCACTGAAGAGACATGTATTGTCGAAATGCGCATCTGGTGCAGGAAAATTGGTACCGTTAATGTTATTCCTAAAGGTCTGGAAATTATAATAAACAAAACAGTTTATTTAAGGTATAAACTGTATTTCATTGTTAGCTATTCAGGAAAAAGTAAAATCACAAAAATGCTGAACTTACAGGAAAATCAATTCGGAATCCATATTCACATGGCAAAATAAAATAACAAAACGCATAAAAAACGAATGGACAAGAACTGTCATATTCCTGACTTGGTACAGGCATTTTCAAATATAGAAAATGGTAGATTAAACCTGGTTTTATAGCGCTAACCCTCTCACTTTGATAACAGTCTCATCAAATTCCGTTATATTTACAATGATGCGTTAACTAAACAGACACAATAAATAAAATAGTCAAAATATGGGTAGTGCAGTCATCATCGTGTTACAATTGTAAAAGGAACAATTTAACAGAACACTAAAACTTCTATCTACAAACACATTCATTGATTTGAGTGCCTGACGTCATAAAATTTTATACGTCACATATATTTATCGTTCCATGTACATACAAACAATTTTAAAATTTTACATAGGCAATGTTAGCATACAGGGTTAAAAAAATCAAAAGTATGTACGAATAAATTTCAGAAATAGACCGAGATTTAAAATAGTCCAAAGGTTATATAGAATTTATTAGAATCCACAAATAGTTAATTCCACTACGCGATTGAATAATTTTGACGTTTGTGGTTCAACGTATTTTGTAACTCATAATAGAAATATTTCATAGTGACATGAAATAGAACAATATCATACTAATGGGATCTTTTAAAGTACAGAGTCATGTTATAAATCCAAAGAAATACAAAAAGTCGCATATACAAAACACACTACCAAAATATGAAAGACAATACAAACACATTGACGGGATGTTTAAGTACCGAGCAACATTAAACGGATATCACATAAAACAATCCAACAGTAAAAGTAATATAAATAATAAAACAAAGAAAAATGAAAGAACACTAAAAACACGTTGTTAAGATGATAAACAACATCAGTACGAAGAATCTATACATAAAGACCATTATGTATTATTTGTGACGTTGATACGAAATATTTATCAACAAGGTCTTGGTACCTTCCGATGAACTTTAAAAAAAAAAGAACGAGACGTTCTTTGACATATCCCTGGTTCATCAACTTTCTACTCAGATACTGATGACGTTTTACAAAGTCTGAGTAGGAGCTGCAAGCTCTTGAATATCGAATAAGTTGGGAAATATATATCCCATATTCAGAAGAAGTTGGTATATTGCTACTAAGGTGTGGGACATTTTTATTTCAAAGTTAAAATCGTCTCGTTTGTCATAGATTCTGGTGTTGAGATGACTGTGTAAGTCAAATTCGAGATATAAGTCTAAAAATGAGGCGACGGAAGCCGTGTCTGTTGTTTCTTTAATTTCTAGTTCTGGGGGATATATTAATGGAACCCAATCTGAAAAGTTTTGATTGTTTATGGAAAGAACATCATCAATATATCTGAAAGTGAAATTATATAATCTGGCTTCTTTGATCCTCTTGTTTTTGACATGTTTTGGGAGGAACTCCGATTCATATGAAAATAAGAAGAGGTCAGCAAGAAGAGGCGCACAGTTAGTTCCCATAGGAATAACGACAATTAGTCGGAAAAGTCTACCTCCAAACTCAACAATTATGGTGTCGATAAGAAACTCCAGCATACTGATCATTTGTTCTTCTGTGTAGCATGTTTTATCTTTTTTTTGTCACTATTAACGAAATAAGCCTTATGAAATCCCAAAGTAATAAATTTATAGAGTATGCTACCATTTTTATGTTGAAAGGCATTGTGGATTATTTCTTTTAGGCGATTTTTCAATTTCATATGGGGAATGGTGGTATAAAGGGTTGAAAAATCAAAAGTTTTGATAGAACTGGGACAACATCCCTAATGCGCCTCGAAATGAGGAACTTAAAAGTCACGTGTAAAGAAAAAATCTCTGTGTAGTGATATTGGACATGTTTCTATTTTTAACAAATGACTGAACTTAATTATTTGTGGTGATTAGGAAAGTAGAGGAACATAGAATAAATGTGTAAAAACTATGGAGCTATTGAATATGTTCAAAGTATTAAATTTTCAAAGAACTTATTGTGTTAAAAAGGGGATATTTTACCACAAGGAGCCGCATCACAAAAGGATGTTCGGGGTTTGCTAATTTACGGAAAAAGTAATCTCACTTCGTACCCCGAAAATTTAACCACATATGTGAAAATGTCACAGCTTCGAAACGAGCTATCATACATATCCAAGTTTACGATATGGACTGAGCTACAGGAAAAAACGTTACCATTACCGCCTATGTAAAAAGATATTGAGCCAACTTATTTTCAGAAAAAGACCGAGATTTAAAATTGTCTAGAAATTCTATAGAATTTTTAAGAATCCACATAATGTTAATACCACTACTCGAGTAAACAGTTTCACAGTATTTCTGAAGACCCTCTTTCACTGCGGACAGAATTTTAGTCAATCTAATGGACAATTCTTTAGTGGAACATGAAGATGAGCCAGCAATATACCGTTGTTTGTACGGAATTTTATGAAGCTTTGGTATCCAATACAAACAAGGTAAGTCCTCCGATTCGGTGTTCAATGTAATGTTTATTGAAGCCATGAAGGACTTATGATTTGCTAAAATATCATCCTTGTCAAATGATATGTCTTTGAATGTGGGATTACCTGAGTGCTCCTTTATACCAATTCTTTTACAAGACATTCTTAGTAATACGATTTACATACAAAGACAATATTATTTGAAGCTTTGTCCGCAGGAACAACAACATACTTATCATGAAGAGATGATAGACATTTCATGGCCTCTTTGTCTCTGAAAACGGACTTTGGTCGATCGTTCACAGTTTTTCAACTTGTGAATGCGACGTTGTATCAGAAACCTGATAGTTTTAACCCATTCTGACAAAGTGTCCAGTTCAACTTCTTCTCGCTTAGCCAATGCTCTGGCGTAGTCCTCAATGGAATTCATAATTATTTTGAAATTATGGTTCTAATTGATGTGTTGGGGTTCTCTAAACTTAGGATCATGAGATATCACCTTTCGGAGATTTTCATGTTGACATGGTTGAATTATGTTTAGATCCCCAGTTATAACATGAGCAGAGGGGCTGTAATTATAAGGCGAGTGATAACAGTCACATGTCGGAGGTTTTTTTAGGTATTGTTCTAGGTAAAGGTCCTGCAATGCTTAGTTATAGTTAAATATTTTAGGTGCAAAGGGTTTTGGTGTAACTTTAAGATACAATAGGAACAGACTGATTTTGAAAATAAATAGGAATTTTAGATGTTACCTCCTTGTGATGTAGAACGTTGCAGATATTGATTGCATCAATTCCTCTATTGGCAAAATCAATAGGAAGGAATTTCCTCTTTTCCTCATGTAAAGGTTCCAATCTTACTGGTTTGAAAAGACGGAAAAGAGCTACATCACAAATAATACTGACTAGTCTGTGTATTGCAGAAAATGTATTGGTGCCTCCTTTGTCAAATGCATAATCTCTCAAACGTTTTAGAAAATTCACTGGCAGTGAAAAGAGAATATTTCTTATGTAATGTAAATCTAGTGGACGATGAAGATGTGAAAGAAGGTCATCAAAGCTCCCAGAAGGAAAGGTTCTGAATAAAACTAATAATAATAAACATTTTTTTATGTAACTGATGAGGTATCAGTTATTACTAATTATTTTTGATAGAATTGCATGGACAAAGTTACCCATAATCATTAAAATTATAATAAGTATTTCTTGAGTGTAAAGATAGGTTAATCAGTATATCTTGAGTGTAGAGATAAACTTTTATATGTATTATACTGAATAGATTCTTGTCATATCATCTAAAAGTCTATAATTTAAGTATATTATTATTTAAATTTTTGTTGTTTATCTTGAATATAAATGAAAATACATAATTCTTGTAATGAATAAAGTGTAAAAACTTATTTATGTAATTTTTAGCAAATGCCTTTATTGTACTGACCAGATCATATCTTGTCATACTAACTTTGCAATTTATATAATACTCATAAAGTATGAGTAAAACATTTGAGTCAAACATTTCAAGCCCCTGCCCGCTACACTTTTTTTCATATTTATTTAAAATGTCTATTTAGCAAATAGTATTGAGACTTATCCAACTTTTTATGATAGGCATGTTTAAGTGTTTACCACTAATGATTAAATAACTATAACATTAACCAGAGTTGCCTTACGTTATTCCTCAAAAAATGGCTAAAACACAATTTGTATTTAAAACAAAAGAAATTCTAAAACTATTTTTCATTGAAAAGCATTGTTACTTTATTCAATCACAAGGACTTTGTCAAATCGAGTAATTGTATTGAATATTGTAACAGTTATGACCATTAATACAAGTGTTGAAGTAGCATTGTCAATAAAAAATACATTGATAATGGAAAAACATTTGGTAGAAATGCAGCAGTATACAAAGGAAAAATTATTTGTTAATTGATACCAGTAGATAGATCCGATAACACAACTAGTAACTGCTAATAAATATGTAAGAATTTGTTTCTCTTATGATGAATAAAACATATTTTCTTTTTGTTTCAAATTAAATCTCCTTTAAGTGCATTCTACATTCCAAAAAGTTGTCAATTTCATAAACACCTGCTAGCATAGTTTGATTCATCCAGTGAATTGATAAAGATTTTTACCATGAAATTAATTCAATCATTTACTGAGATCATTGGTAATAACAACGTGATTAATGTTTTTATATATGCAATGGGTTCGGAAAGGTATAACATGTATAACATTTCATATAATTAGAGAAAACTAGGTTAACGATTCAGTAATGTTTCCTTTGACGAGGATAAATAGTAGACACATGCTTGATAATAATGTTAAAGTTGATGATAAATGGTTTTACAGCTAATAGTTTATGCCACACTGTTGAAATGCCGATTTTGACAACAGATAGTGTTAAACTTAATACAAAAAACTGCATCCCTCCAAATGTACGCCTGGAACAATTCATCTGATTATCATGTCTATTTTCTAAAAGTAAATTATCATTTCTGTAACAAAACTGTTTTTAATTTACCTATTTATGCAAAACATAAATGATGTCTGAAATGTATAAGAGGGACGTCAAATACAATAGGGACAGTTATCTCATAGATCGAAAATAACCTGTCAAAGTTATGGACAAAAATAGTACACAAGACACAACATAGAAAACTAAAGACTAAGCAACACGATACCAACTAAAACTTAGGGTAATATCAAGAGCTACGGGTGTGCATATCCTGCTCCACACGTGGCACTCGTCGTGTTGCTCATGTTATTAAAAACTCGGTAAATCGTCTAATTTAGTAGGTCACATTAGGGAAAATGGAGGGGATTGTAGTAACGACATAAGTAACATATCCGACACAGTCTGTGAAACGGTAATGCCATTACGGTCAATCGACTCTTAATGGCGTCCGTCAAATTAAAGAAGAGATGGTTTCAACTTTACTATTTGGAACTTTTGGTTTAATAACTTCCTTGTGAGCAAAAACCCTATATCAGGGAAAAAAAATTGGATACCATCCTAGGAATATAATATTAATTGGGAAATATATACTCCGTTCGCCAACGCTTCTAGAATGTTGCTACATAGAAATAAAAAGTTAACAATTCGGAGGCTGAAATCATCTGTTTCGTCGTTAAGTTTTGTTTCAACCGACCTGCATTGTCAATTTCTTAATTGTAGGTCAACCTATGAATGTATGAGGCAGACTTAAATGTATCTTTTGTATCCTTTATTCCAAGACCTATCATCGAGGTGCATGATGCATGATAGGTTATCCTATGAAAGTTCCTATATTATATTAATGCCGTCTTATAAAAATCCAACGATATTCCAGTTATTCGTGCTGTGTGAATCTTTGTTATATTTAGAATTGTTGTATTTCCCCGCAATCAATTGGTTATTTTATTATTGTAGAACGATTGAAAAATAAGATACGGAATGACATCGTCACTGAAAACCAGTTAAAGAACAAGGACAAATTGAAAACAGAGGTACGATATACACATGTGCCTGTCTTCCAAAACCATACGTATCTTGTCTTCTTGACTTAAAAAAAGCTATTGCTATTTCAAGCCAAAATTATCAAAATGTACATACTAAATAAACATAACACCATTGACAATAACATAAAATCTCCCTATATGTCTATGGATAACTATCTGTCTTATGTTTTACCGGTAGATAAATGTGCTTAGGTTTGATTTTGCATTGCTGTTTGAAATGGTACATGAAAAAGCGTTACGACTGATTTTAGTATATCTCTTTCTTTTTTGGATTCGAGCGTCACTGATGAGACTTTTGTAGCAGAAACGCGCGTCTGGCGTATAAACAAAATTTAGTCCTGGTATCTATGATTGTTCTGAATAATAAGGATGTTCTTATCCCAAGCGGCAATCTTAGCAGTATTTGGCACAACCTTTTTCAACTTTTGATACTCAGTGCTGCACATCTTTGTACTTTTTTTTACTTTCGAACTTTTATATCTGGGCTTCACTGGTGAGTCTTGTGTGGACGAGGCGCGTTTATGGCGTATTGGACTGTAAACCTGATGCCTTTTGTTAGCTATTATCCATGTGTGTCTTTGTCTAATATGTTCTCCTATTTATTTGTATTGTAGTCCTGTAATATTATGTTGTCATTTTAATGTTATATTTAACATTGCCATTAAAGTGCGAGGTTCGGTATGCCACAAAACCAGGTTCAACCCACCATTTTTTTCTTTAAAAATGTCCTGTACCAAGTCAGGAATATGGCCATTGTTATATTATAGTTCGTTTCTGTGTGTGTTACATTTTAACGTTGTGTTTCCGTTGTGTCGTTCATTTTCTCTTATATTTGAGTGTGAATTCATATTACAATAAGACGTATCACCTTACTTTTCTATCCCAAATTCATGTATTTTTTTTTTTTAATTTTGTATTTGTTATTTTCATCGGATTTTGTCTAATGCTTAGTCTGTTTCTGTGTGTGTTACATTTTAATGTTGTATCGTTGATCTCCACTTATATTTAATACGTTTTCCTCAGTTTTAGTTTGCTACCCCGATTTTGTTTTTTGTCCATAGATTTACGAGTTTTGAACAGCGGTATACTACTGTTGCCTTTATTTATTTTCTTGTATTTTCTTCTGTTTATTGTAGGTAAAGTGTTTAACAGGGAAACTGTTACTTGGATTGATATTCATTGGAGTATCATGTATTGCTATTTTTTCTACTGTTAAGCTACACATGTCTAGGTAGGTCATCATTTTACTATTTGATAGCATAAGAGTGTACTTTACAATTGCAATTTGAATCAGAATTGTTTTATAATTGTTTTCTATGTAAATTACTTGAATTTAACGTTGAAAGAATATTACGTTATGTCCCATTAAAAAATTTCTCATTTTAATGCCCATAGTACAATTCAAATTTACGGTTTTGTAACTAGCATTTGCAATCCTATTAAAACCTAACAAATGTAAAATTCTCGAGTAAAATTGCTTTTCTCCTGGAATACCGACAAAACAACTTCTATCTAAAACTTGATATCTCACATTGCCTTTTGGTTATTCAAATTTTAACCAATATTTTTTAACAAATTGCTATGTTTAAAGTCCCTGTTATATTTTTCGTATTAATTAGATATAGGACGATGGGGTATGAGTGCCAATGAGACAACGCTCCATCAAAATAACAACTTGTAAAAGTAAACCATTATAGGTCAAGGTAGGCCTTTAACACGGAGCCTTGGTTCACACCGAACAATAAGCTATAAAAAGCCCCAAAAGTAACTAGTGTAAAACCATTCAAACGGGAAAACCAACGATCTTAT
The DNA here is from genome assembly GCF_963676685.1 of Mytilus edulis. Taxonomy (NCBI): domain Eukaryota; kingdom Metazoa; phylum Mollusca; class Bivalvia; order Mytilida; family Mytilidae; genus Mytilus; species Mytilus edulis. Next base: position 22,570,530 of record NC_092349.1, read on the forward strand.
CTATAGAAAAAAAAACGTGAAACGAGAAACACGTATAAAATACATAAACAAACGACAACTACTGTACATCATATTTCTGACTTGGGACATGTGCAAACATTTGTAGCGGGATTTAACGTTTTAATGGTACCAAACCTTCTCCCTTTTCTGAAGCAATAGAATAAAATCACAACATAGAAAAAACACATGATAAAATATCAATTGGAAGGCTTAACTCAATCAAAAAAGTAAATTAACACATTATGAACGAAAAAAATTGATCTGCGATACCTGAATGCATTATATACAAAGTTAATAAAATTATAAGGGAAAAATTATTAAATACAAAAGTAAATAAACAGATTTAAACAAATATGAAGTAAGATACTACTCTGAAATATTTAACATTTATTTAGAAAATCATCACTTTTGAAAAATATGTCGAAATAGCTATTAATCGTTAATGCATTACGATAGTATCTGAATTCTGGCAAAACATCATGTTATCATGCATTCTGTCAAAAAAAATCTTCCAAACATTGAACAAAGTCAATTTCTATAAAATATGCGTTGGGATACCCACTTTTCAACCCACTGTCTGTGTAGTTCTTTGTGGCAAGGGATGACTATTCTTTGATAAATATTTATCGATAGTTCTCCAATGGGATAGCAAAGGCCGAACCCTGTCATCAAACAATAGAAAACTACAATTTCACTTAAACAGTTGAAAGAATTGCCCATTTTGAACCAATTGTCTATGCTTTAACAAATAATTATCGGATAGTGAAATAACGATATAGTTAACAATTTGGGGATAAGTATTTTTAAAGCCCCAACAATCTTGATATTTTATTTTTCAGTTAAAACATGATTCAGGAAGTCGCAATAATGAGATTTGCAGTTGCATTGAAAAATACGATTGTCGGTATTACTTGATAAAATGAATTAACTCTAAATTTTGCACTGTAACATGTGTAAGGTAGTTCAGGGGTATAGAAAAAAAATGACAGAATGTTCTTATACTTTGTAAAATTTAACTTTGAAGTATTGTAAATGAAAAAATGCAAAAAAAATTGGAGGTCACCGGCCATCTAAGAGATATTTTGACCTCTGAAAATGAGTGCAAATAGGTTTTATGGAAATATAGGGAAAATGGACAAAAATACACTTTAATTGAATTTTCAGAGCAAAATAAATGACAGAAGTTGCTCATTATTTCAAACTGTAAAGCTTGATGTCTCTATTTTATAAAATTGAAATAAAATTTGAGGGTCACCGGCCATCCAAGAGATTTTTTAACCTTTGGACATTTACAATTAATAAAATTCCAACTTGAAGAAATTCGATCCAATAATAAAAAAAGTTATTGCAATTTGAATAATTTTAGTCGTATATTTTCAGGACTTTTAAGGTCTTTTCCGGTCTTTTCAGGTCCACTTTCAGGTCTTTAGTGTAACCCTTTTTGGGGCCCTTTATAGCTTGCTGTTCGGTGTGAGCCAAAGCTCCGTGTTGAAGGCCGTACCTTTGCCTATAAAGGTTTACTTTTACAAATTGTTACTTGGATGGAGATTTGTCTCAATGGCACTCAAACCACATCTTACTATATCTATTGACACATCTGTGTCATCTATGATATCGTTCACTAAAATATCGTCATTTGAGCTTGATGGACCAGCAATAGGTTGTAATTTAGGTTGGATTGGTCGGTCCGGCATCTCTGCTTGATCAGGATTCGTTACTATCAGACTTTCTGGTTCTATATCAACCCCTACCACCACGTCCACGTGTTCTAGTAGATTGTGGTGGCATGACTGTATTGTTTCCGAGAAATCTACGTATTTATTAGAAATAGAAGGAATGGGACTGTATTGATATGGAACACGATGTTGACGTTGTTGCTGAGAACGTAGTAAGATCGCGGTATGAACGTAGTATAATCGTGGTAAGAACGATTTATAATCGCAGTAGAAGCGTGGTAAGATCTTGTTGCAATAAAAAAAATCGTGGTATGGTCGTAGTGAGAACATAATGAGCGTAGAAAGATCTTGATAAGCGTAGTGAGGTCGCAGAATAAGCGCGGTGAGAACGTGGTATAATCGTAGCGGGATCGTTGTTTCAGCGTATTGAGGATGTAGTAGCATCGTGAAAGCAACGAAAATTTACATGTTCATGCCGCTCATACCGCGACCTCACCACGATCTGAGTTTATTTTAGATCGCGGTGAGCGTGGTGCGATCGTGATCTAGTGGGACTGGGGCTTTAGACTTTTCAATACATAACGTACTGTTAAATTATTACATGTAATATACTATGCCATTTGTAATTTCCTTTCTATTTAAAGTACATTTTGTACATATGGGAGCATTCAGAGGCGGCCCTGGGAAAGATTTGGTTAATAATATAGGGAATCACTGGAGCATGACCTGAGCGGGTCCCCTCTTAGGCAGTCAGTGAGCCCCCACTTATGAAAAATTATTGATCCGCCACTGGGATTATTTATTCAACAAAAACATTCACGAGTTTTAACTTGCTGGAAAATATCAAATCTTTATACAAGACCCCCCCCCCCCCCCCCCCCCACTCCCCCCCTTTTCATTCAAAAACCTACTAAACATGCTAAAAGGCACATACTCATACATTTTTATAATTTTGACTTTTGAATAATTTTTAATTTTTATACATATCTGATTCATGAACATCAAATTAGTCTTGAAAACATTTTGTCTATAATATATATCTTATAATTGCCATGAAACTTGGTCAACAGACTTTTAATTTAGTAAGCTCTGCTCACACAACGTTGGTTAAGATCGGTTAATTCCTAATATCCTATTAGATTGGGGAACATAGTTAATTTATTATCCTTTGATTTTATCTTTATTTACAAAATATAGCCTCTTGTGTGAACATTACATATCTTGCAATGCATGTAATGTTCACAATACATTTGTAAATAAAGAAAATAGACATGCATGTAACAATGAAGAAAAACGGGGTGTTAAATTATAAGAAGTACAGAAAAATGGAAAAAACAAAAAATAAATAGAGATAAATGGTATATATTTTTTTATACAAATAAGGCAGTTAGTTTTCTTGTTTTCTTGTTTGAATTGTGTTACATTGTCATATCGGGGCCTTTTATTGCTGACTATGCGGTATGGGCTTTGCTCTTTGTTGAAGGCCGTACGGTGACCTATAGTTGTTAATGTCTGTGTCATTTTGGTCTCTTGTGGATACATTGAAGTTGTCTCATTGGCAATCATACCACATCTTTTTTTATATAGATGGAATATGTTCTAAATTTTAAGTGTGCATGCTTACCCAAAAATGTTTCAACTAGGTTTACAACAAGAAAATTCTGTTTGCATATACATGTTATTATATAAACCACCTACTTGCATAAATCATGACCTTTTCTCCCAGAAACCCAAATGGTCTGAACCCTAAGCAGATGACATATTTCTAAGGTCTATGCCTATGGTTACATGTATACTTAATTATATTGTTTTGAAATTATTTCCTCTAATTTTACGCTTACATATTATTTTTCAGTGATCGTGAATCGCTCTTTTAGCATGTATATTCAATTCATTAGTACTTACTTTTCAGTGTAAATTTCCCCCTTTTCATAATTTGTTTACATCCAATCCATCTTTCTCATATTTGTCGGACCTTTTCTAGTGTAAGACAAGGGTGAAACTGCTTCATAAGCTACCAAAATGAAGATCGTTATCTATAATTTCGATCTGCATTACAGTATTCATGAAAAGCAGTTCACGTGTTCGATTATTAATATGAGTTATTTACTCTTCATTCTTCTCATGCTTATCCCATATTTATTTTTAGAACGGAAGTACTATTTCGACAATGACAATTGTTACAATAACCTTTATTAAGTTTTAAAATTGCATTTAGAAGTTTTTCAACTCTTTCTCAATGTATTTAAATAAAAAAGAAAATTTAAGTGATCATATTTTATTGTTATGGAAAATTACGACAATGGTAGTACTTCATTCGCCACAGCGGCTTAACCCGGGTTAGGCCGGTCGACGCTTCCTGTATAGGCACAGTCGCTTCATTTGCTGTACAGTCAGCCGCCGGCGCAAATAGGCATACGCCGCCCACGCCGATCTTCACTCACCGGCAGGCAATCAGCAGTCATAAGTATGGCGGGAAGCGTAATTTTTGATAAATTGTCGGAATTTGAAGATTTGATTTTTTCCAATTAGACTATATTATATGATACTGCATTGGTCAACTATGACGATAATATATTGCCATGCTATATTTTATTTTCAAGTTTATAAAATTTATGTCGGAGAAACGTTTTTATAATGAATAAGGCCTAAGTAAAAAAGATTGCATTTTAAAAATATATATTTATATTGTTAACAGGTTCATTTTTTATATTCCCGAGCTTAGAAAGCTAAACAGTATAAATTTGAACTTCTGTCGCCATTTTTAAATCAGCCGGTTCCACTCGTTTTATTTTCAGTCATCTTTAACCCGGTCACGTTATAGGGCGAACCGGGCATAGCCCGACCTAGAACAAATGAAGCAGCCCCAATTGTACATGACTTACGATATCATTGCGCAACTTTATGCGCAGACGGCGTGAAAACTACCTTAAAGTTGTTTAGATGAATTAGAAATTCGCACTAAACGTCCATTTAGAGGTGTTTTATAGTATAACAACTTTAATGATTATTGTTAATCGCAGGTGTATGTATTGCTGAATGTATAATATTTGAAATAATGATAATAATAATAAGAAGAAAAGACACATTTATCATTTGAATCAGCCTAAAAGAAGGAAAGATATTATTTTTATCCATTTTCTTGGAAATGTTAACCATTATCAATCTGTTTTCCTGATTGTATATTTGGCGCCTACTTATATATGTAAGCAAAAACATTTGTTGGCGAAGGGCATTTTGAATATGATTTCATCAAATTTTCAACACATTTTCGAAGAGGAAAAATTCCTAATTTCTAAGGGTTTATTTTCATCTGTAGAAATGTAACATTCTTTTAATCTTTTAATGAGTACATTGATAAACAGAACATTGTGTTTCGTTATTATGAAAATGAATCAATTTATGGTATGACATATTTAATATATGCTACGCTACTGGTAAATAGCAAGAGGTGGAGTTATTCGGATCAGTTTCTCGTATTTCAACAAGGATTTGTTTTAAGAATGTCTTTACGTAATGTTTATTTAATAGTGAATTTTACTGTTTTAATGATAATGTTATATAAAAAAATACAGTTAAATGGAGAACAAATAATGTTTATTTAAAGGATGATAGTGAATAATGATGTCACGAACACACTAAAAATTCACTAAAGTATTTTCCTCTATGTCATGCACGAAACGTCAGTATTCACAGTTTCGTGATAAGTTCCCAGTCATTGACGCTGATGAAATACAGTTTGTTTGTAAAATAGGCAAAATGTTTTCCATTTGATTAGGAACTTTTCGTTTGGAATTTTCCACGGAGTTCAGTATTTTAGTGATTTTACTTTCAACTTGCTTGTGTATGATAGTTCTTACCAATTAACATTACGTCAAGTAAAGCTACTTTATTTTACGCTTACAGTTTTGTTTTTTAAATTGTCCTTTTTAGAGTAAATTGCATTATTGCAGAAAAACGCCCGAATTCAGAATATTGATGTATCATATTGCTGTCGACGCATCTGTATAATATTCTTACTTTGCAGTGATAAAAACAATGAGATGGATTTGAAACGAGATGTACAGAAAACAGAAAATTCAAACTTTGATAAAGTATTATTGAAACTTCTTTTGGGACAAAAGAAACGCAATGTTCAGACTGAAACAACAGAAAAACCAACAATAGTTAGTGTAATAAAAAAACTGTTATCCGGAAAAGACACATCGAGTTTTAATGTAAATGTTGGTAAGTGGAGATCATCTTAATATTTGTACATACTCATGTATTGTGTGATATTTCAACCAATTCTCAGTGGTAGGTGATTTTAAAATGTACCCCTGATTAATTTGGATGAGGTTTGTTTGAAATTTGGAAAAAAACCTACCATGTTGATACAGATGTACCGATTACATAATCAATTTTACAAATACACATTTTCTGTAGTTCAAATTTTGTCAGCTAAAAATAATGGAATGAAATTTCAACAGGTTAATGTAAATTTAGTTGTTCATGCAAGAAATTTTCTTTTTGTTTAAGAAATCATCTCTGTGTTCAAGAATAAGAAAAGAGTTTTTCCACTTAACGTTTTTTTATCCATAATATACGTCAATGTTAAAATATACGAAAAAATTAAGTCATATGGTTGCAATAAAGATTCACCTCAGTCAAAATCATCTCCCCATGATGCCATGTAATTTTTACATTCGTTAAAATGAAAGCCATTGAAGTGATGATGCACTGTCAATTTGGCTCTGGTAAAAGGATCAAATTATCAACACAGCATCATTACGGGCCTTATATTCAGGTTGGATTTTAAGGAACGAATGTATCTACTGACTATTTATCATCAGTTAATGTTATTGTTTGGTCCTTTTTAAACTATTATGTGATCGGAACTATTATGTAATCGGTTGTCAGGCAGAATTTCCAGCTGTAATTTACTGGATCTTGATCAGACTTTTAGAAATATTAATCGGGAATTATCCTATCAAGAGTTGCAGTAAAAATCGTGAATGTGAAACACCGTCTTTAATCTTGTTGATGTTTACAGCTCTCTTCTTGCTATCTACTATAGTGTCTGATAAAAAACAACATGAGCACTGACATATCTCTCTATCTGTCATATATTTTCATACAAAAAACACAAAAATTGTGGAAATAGTCGTTTAATCGTTTTTTATTGGTAAGCGTATCTCATATTCCCTTTGTATCCTGTTCTATCTTCAAAGGTAATTTTAACTTCTATAATGTTTAAATTGTCGATTTGTTCATTAATTTGGCCATTTATTTTATGTTTTTTTTACATATAGCTCTTCAACGGTTTAGGTACTTATACATCTTCGGATTTTGAAAGTTTGGCTTTGAGCGTTCCTGATGAAGGTAAATCCAGAAAAGCACTTTGGACGCAAGAAATTATTAAACATGTTGTTTTAATTTTTTTGGTTGGACAAAAATTGCTGACCCTTCTGCTTTTTACAATTTCCCTTGTTTCTGCTATTATAAGTTCCGCTATAAATTTCTTAAAGGTGTAATACTACTAAATTATGGTACGTCATACCCGGTTTTTTACTAAAAAGGGTCGACAAAAATATTTCCTTGAATTTGACATGTGGAGTCAATTAATCCTACATTTCATTGCATTTAACATATATCTGTGGTGTTTCAAAGCACCATTCTTTTTAATTTGGTGTTTCTATATAGCAAATGTATAGAGTATTTAAGAAGCTTTGGGTTACATTATTACTAAAGCTATGTGACTTTGAAATACAGGACAAAACTGGAAATTTGGAGGAATTCAGCATCCATATGAACTTAAATGAAATGTTTATATACGTATTGGGAGAAAATGAAGGAGGAAGATAATTAATAAATTTATCAAACCATATTTTGGAGATTTTCGTAAACCTTTTCTACCACAAGAACATCTAAAGATGACAACAGCTAGTGGGAAGTGATAGCCATAGTGAGCTAAAATGTGCTTTTCCTTCCTGATACCTACTATGAATCAATGCCAGAGCATAAAATACAAATAGGACAAAAGAAATGTACATGCTAGTGATTTAGGTTTATTGACTTTACCTTTTACAAATTAGTGGTTTCTACAAAGCTGTCAGACAAAAAATATGTTCGATACATCTGGTTTACCTGTTCAAAACAAGACATGGAAAAAAATCTATTTCTAATTATTCTCACCTGTATTGTGTGTAATGAATTTATAACAGCATCAGCATGTACATGATGAGCAACAATCTTTGCTCAAAAATGCAACAACTTATTTCATTCGGGATCCAAAATGTGAAAAATAATATAATGATGAAAGCTTCAACTTAAGTTTATACTTTTAAACGTTACTTTGAATATCAAGCCTATATTGCTAATGATCATTATGTCATGTGGAACTCGCATATTTAATCGGTCATGCATGAACTCATAAGGATTTGAATAGTTATCAAAGGTACTATGATTATAATTCAATACGCCCGACGCGCGTTTCGCCCTCATAAGACGCATTAGTGACGCTCAGTTCAGAATATTGATAAAGCCACAAAGTTAAACAGCATTGAGGACCCAACATTCCAAAATAGTTATCAAAAGTACCAGGAGTATCTTTTAGTACGCCAGTTGCGCGTTTCGTCTAGATAAGACCCATAAGTGACGCTCATATCAAAATATTTATAAATCCAAACAGGTACAAGGTTGAAGAGCATTGAGGATTCAAAATTCCAGTTGTGCCAAATACAGCTAAGGTAATCTATGACTGGGATAAGAAAATCCTCAGTTTTTTGTAAAATTCAAAGTTTCGTAAACAGGAATTTTATAAAAATGACCACATTATTGATTACGACTAAGCTAATATATTCCTGGAATAAGAAAATTCTTATTTTTTTCAGTTAAGTCAACAGGAAATTTACTAAAATGACCACATGTCATGAAAATATGCAATGTCTCAGAATTGGCTCCACTGCTAACAAAGATTTTCAGACTGAGCATGTGCCTGTCCATTTCCTAACGTCTGGCATGTTTGTAAATTCTTCCCAACAGAACTCAATTTTCATTTCCCAATGTCCGCAAGATCATCTCCTGAAATGTCAATTTCAATACGGTCAAACCTGAGTAAACTGGGTTATGTTGAGTCATGTATATAAACACTGCATAATCCTTAATGCTCTTCAACTTCGTACTTGTTTGGCTTTATAAATATTTTGATATGAGCGTCACTGATGAGTCTTATGTAGACGAAACGCGCGTCTGGCGTACTAAATTATAATCCTGGTACTTTTGATAACTATTTTGGAATGTTGGGTCCTCAATGCTGTTTAACTTTGTACTTGTTTGGCCTTATCAACTTTTGATAACTATTTACACCACTGGGTCGATGCCACTGCTGGTGGACGTTTCGTCCCCGAGGGTATCACCAGTACGGTAGTCAGCACTTCGGTGCTGACATGAATTTCAATTATGTGGTCATTTTTATAAATTTCCTGTTTACATAACTTTGAATTTTTCGAAAAACTAAGGATTTTCTTATCCAAGGAATAGATTACCTGAGCCGTATTTGGCACAATTTTTTAGAATTTTGGATCCTTAATGCTCTTCAACTTCGCACTTGTTTGGCTTGATATATATTTTGATATGAGCGTCACTGATAAGTCTTATGTAGACGAAACGTGCGGCTGGCGTACTAAATTATAATTCTGGTACCTTTGATAACCATTTGAAAGCTGGTGCAGTTTTAAAATGAAAAGTAATCAGATACTTTACGTAACACTAGTATAAAGCATTTTTGAGATTAATATACTTCCAATCTAGGGGATATTAGCTGTTGAATTCATGTTCACTCATTTGACTCCATTCTCATATTTGATCTAAAATATACTAAAATGAATAACAAAATTATAATAAGTCTGAAATAAACAATAAACAATGCATCGATCCGATTATATAAATCAACATTAAGTGTGTATTTTAGTTTAAACGTCATCTAGTTAACAATCGAGACGACATCCAAAGACTACCGAGGTTCACATAACCTGATATAAACATAAATATAAACAGATTGCGACCATATACAATTGGAATTTTCTAGGGCTATTTGATTGCATGATATATGTAAAAAAAAGTTTAACTATCGTCTTTACATGTGTAAGGATATTTTTGGAGATCAAATTAGCTTACCTTTCTTTTAGTTTCAATTTTGACATTCTTTTCTTCTTCATGACTGAACACGCCTTATATATGCGTAACCAATCTGTAGCTAAAGGTAGCATAAAGACGGATTCAATCAGCTCGAATTATTTACTTGCAAGGGAATAATTCATCACTGATGTTTCATAGCTTATTTTGTTAAATCAAACTAACCTACATGCTAATAGCGAGATATAACTTCACTATTTTACGTTCATTAATGATTGAACATGTTTATTTATATCTTTAAGTCATTTGTACGTCATTTAATTATATTTCATTTTTATTTCTATTAAGCTTTTTCGGGCTAAAAGCACGTATTACTGTAGCTTGTGTTTATCTTAATTGATATGTTCCTCCTATTCATGACGGGATAATTTTAATCCATTGCGACATTTATCTTATAGAGATAAAGGGAAATTATAAATTGCATGGTAAGTTCGTTTCTGGGATCTAAATCTACCTGTCGTTGCTAATTCCTTGACCTTGAGTAATTAATATTATGATTTTGATTCTGGAGCGATTTTCTTATTTGTCCCCAGATTCTTCCGTAGTGATGTTTTGAACTTTAACTCGATGGATAGCTACGCTTATCAAAAGCACATTAAACCTAAACTGGTTTAACCTCATCTTTGGTAAGCCGTTCTCGCCAAGACTATGTTTAAAACATTTTTCGAAAAATTTACGCACTGAGAATCTAAAAAAAAACGTGAGATTATAAGGCATAAAAACACACACTGAGAATATGATATTACATACTGAGAATTGAAAATTATACACTCAGATTTCAACAAAGCACAGTGACATGAAATAACTTGAAACATTCACAATGAGAATTCAAAATTATATTATTATGTAAGGTATACTACCGTCATTTCGAGGTAGCCTAGTCCTAAAGACAGATAGATTGGTTATCTTCTCTTAAAGAAGGAAAGAAGGGTAGTTTACTTAACATAATAATGACTTAGCGCTTCAGCTAACAAGAAAGCTAACCAAAGATATAACATTTGTCTACACACTTAATGCAATCGGCTGTAATGAAACACATACATTACGTCAACCCATATACAGATCAAGTTATATTAAAAAGCAGTTTGCCCAATGACACAATCGCATTAAATGATATTAAAACTATATTAAGTAATGACAAACCGTTTGCAGTGCAATACGTAACCATGTCCTGATGTTTAAAATTTTAAATGCTATTTAGTTTTTGTAGATAAACCAGTAAAAGCTCTAGGAATTTATATTGAACATGATAATCAATAATATGAGAATTTAATAGACAAAATGGGTCAATTATTTAGTCTTTGGAAAAAGCGAAATTTCACTATCCTAGGAAAAGTTTTGATCATCAAATCTTTGATTATACCACTCTTCACCTTTTTAGCTAGCTCATGTGTATATCCAGAAAGATCTAAAAAAGAAATAAAAGAAAATGTTTTAAATTTATCTTGAATGACAAACCTGTTCGTTTTTACGACTGAGTATTGTATGAACCTGTGTTACCTCAGAATGTGTATTGCAGTCGGATCCAAATGACGTATTGTTTGACCTTATGAGAATGATTATTTTTTTACGTTCTGTTTGTTTTCAAACTTATCTTTAGAGCAATAAGAAATACGTCAGTTTTCTGAGAACATACACAGTACACATGAACAGCAGTTTTTTTCTACGATGAAAATTATCGATTTCAAAACTTGAATGTGTATGATTGTGTAACAAAATCAACCATGTCAATTTCAGCATGCATGTTTCGTGGATGTCAAGTCTGAAGCGAAGGACAACCCGTACTCTTCTGTTTCAAATTGGACAATATGTTTTTTTTTATTTATTTCGACTGTTGACATTAGTTGTTATGTTAAAATGGATAAGTATTCACCTTGAGCGATGTATTATAGTTGACCCTTAGGGATTTTAAATCGAAAATAAATGCACAAAATGAGAGTTTTTGTGTCTTTCAAAACACAAACAATATACAGAATTAATCGCAGGATAAAGACAATAACTGATTAGTGTCTTTAAATATCAGCTGTATTTGTAATCGGCTCGAAACAGGAGCAATAGCCCGCTGCAGCTCGCATTACACCTGTTGCTTACCCTCGTACAAATACAGCTGATATTCAAAGACACCAAACTGTTATTGTCTATCTTACGACAAAGCAAATATGGCTATATACTGGGGAAAATGCTTATGTATTTAATTCAAGTGATTGGGGAAAATAAAAATAATGAATTCCTAATTCAATGTAAGGAGAAGTCCATTACTAGTTGTGGACTTGTGATGTAACCTTTGATACAACGTTGTCCAAAACGCACCAAAAGTTTATTTTTCTATTAAATTATATGATATTTGTACCTGCATTGCAGTTCAAGTTATTATTGTTTCTCCATGAGAACAGTGCTTTGAGAATTCTTCCTTCGTTATTTTATTTTATTTTTCAATGAGCATATACAATATATTAAAGTCAGATGTGCCATTTCTGGAATGTAATAGTCCTTCACAATTCTCTAATATAGCCATGCAAGATTTCCAAATATTTCTTTTCAAGCAAACAACCATATTTATCTTTTCCCAGGTCTCAGTTTCTTCTGCTTAAATTATTTCTTGATTTGACCAAACACATACAGGTGTATAGTGTGTTTCTCTTTTTTTATTAGATAGAATAATTAATAGTACCTAAAGTTATCTCAGAGTCTGTATCATACTCTATCATTCTTTGATCAGTTCCAAATAGTCAATCAATTTGTATATGAATAATTGCCCTTCAACAGCTATTGTGTGTATTCATTTTTGTTTTATTCTAGGCAACTTAAAAACCAATTATGGTGTGTTTTTATAACAAAAATAAATGATAAAAAATTTGCAAACATCAAACTGATCACAAAAGGAACATGTAGAAATAAATTGACAGTTTTATGTCATTATAAATTTATATTTTTAAGGACAGAGAGATCCCTAAACATGAGATAAATTGAGTACAGCAGTATTTTTTCATTCATTGAATATTGCTTGTGACAATAAAACAAAAAGATACCAAGCTTCTCTTTATATACCCTTTTAAACTCCACCGACTTCCCAGTGAATAATCAGCTGAATAGATTTATTGACATATGTATACAATTTTGTACAACTGTAAACACTACTAAAAAATATACATTACTTATGCTTATGTTAGAAGCATTGGATTTATTCCTTTATGTTCATTAGTATTGGTGTCTTCTCCTCTAGAGTATTCATTCACAAAATTCGGTAGACATCTATGTTTTGTGTTTTTTGTCTTCAGCTCAGGTACATAGATTACTTACATGTAGAAAAAAAACTAACTATATTGTAAATATAAAATTAATTGAGTAATACTTGTTGTTATTTATTTGTATCAAAATATTAGGTGTTATAGTTTTATTACAAAAGTCTGTATTACTTTTTTTTAGAGATCTTGTATCTGTTGCGGAAATCTGTTAAATAAGAACAATTAAATAATAATGAGCATAGTCTTCTTCTAGATTACAAAATTGACACTTACTTTTTTTATTTTAAGTTGAAATAAATGTTTTGTTTCTTTTAATTTTCGAAAAAAACCTATGCAGTGAAATTATAGTATTTTAAATGTTATTAATGAAAGAAAACTATATTCGAAGTATTTAAAAATTCATGAAAAGTATGGCAGATGCTTACATTTTGTTTAATTTGCAATGGTTTATATCTACACTTTCTGTAGAGTTAGTTTAGAGTCGGCGTGATGAACTCATCATAGATACTTGGAGGAACATTTGTATTTGTGCCATACATGTGTTTCTTCTTCAAAAGACTCATTAGTGACGCTCGATTCGAAAAAAAGTTAAAAGGGCCAATTAAAGTACGAAGTTGAATAGCATTGAGGACCAAAAAATTCCCTGAAGTTTTTTTTAAATACAGCTAACGTAATCTATTCCTGAGGTAGGAAAACCTTAGTATTTCAAAAACTCAAAGTTTTGTTACCAGTTGATTTATAATTATGACCGTATCAATGATAATTCTTGTCAACACAGAAGTGCTGAATAAGTGCTTAAATGAAGCGCTGTTGGTACGGACAGTACTTACAATTTTGAACATAAATATCGTGTTATGGAGTGGTATTTGCAAAAATACGTGTTAAGTGACTGTCAATTGTCCTTAGACGGTAAACGAGGGAAATTTGGTCTCAAGACTGGTATTTTTGGGAAATATTCCTCCTTAACATGATATATCTGTTTAATTACATTGAATGTATTTTGACCGAAACTCCTTTCAAGTGAAGGTATTTGTTTTTTTTACTAGTAAGCTGTAAGCCATTAACATTTATATGCATAATGTTGGGGATAGTAGAGACTACTAAAGTACTATGTGAGGATACATGTACGTATACGCGTTAGCGCGAAATTTATGTGACACGTAGACATTATGTATCTATGTGTAAACGTCATTTTCATTCCATCATTAAATTGGCCATTTGTATAGACGTCTTTCCCCGCCTGATATACGCAACTCATTCTTAAATATACAAGCTTGTTTCCGTAAAGTCAGGTTGTGTGGCATTTTTGTTTAAAGTTTTCGGATTACCTGTTTCAATTAATCGATATTGATATATCATGTTGCTTTAATTATTGGGATAAATATAAAAAAAAAAGAAGATGTAGAATAATTGCCAATGAAACAACTCTCTACAAGAGACCAAATGACAGAAATAAACAGCTACAGGTCACCGTACGGCCTTTAACAATGAACAAAGCTCATACTGCATAGGCAGCTATAAAAGTTACCGAAATAACGAAAGTAAAACTATATAGACAAGAAAAAAACAGGCCTAATTAATTTACAAAAAATGAACGAAAATAAAACATGTTAACACAGCAACAAATGACAACCACCGAAGCTGGTAAATACCACGGCATTGAGGGGAATTCGACGTATAGGAGATGGGGCTATAATGGCCTAAAATGGCACCAGATTTACAAGAAAATAAAAATTCTAACATAGCAGATTTTTCTCCATAAATTATTAGAATATGAGTCAATGATTTAAAAAAAAGAGGTTTTTATCTAACGAATAAAGGTAAAATGACGTCAGAATGGTAGGTGCAAATGACGTCTTAATTGGGAAAATAAGCAAAAATACCGAAATTTGGATGTGTTTTCTTTCTTTTGATCACCGCACCATACTTGCACCAATTAGAAATTTTAACATTTTGACATGTTCATACTTCGGATCAAAATCTTTTTGGTTCAAGGTTGGTGCGATAGTTTACTTTTATTTTTCATAGCCAAGCAGAGCAAAAAAAAAAGCTGAAATTTGCCGTCCAATTGGATCTGTTCATCTGACAAAGTTTAGTTTATACATTCTTATGCCTATAGGAACTTTATTTTTTTTTGTTTATGAATGTAACGTGTATTCCTAATATTATTTTCGTAAGTTAACTAGTTAAATTTCTTTATAAAATCCGAAAGCAATGAACTACATGTGTAAGGGAGTCAATGACAACTTTGAGGACATTTTTTTTTAATTATGAAATTTAAGATAGACCTTAAATACAACAAAATCTGTATATTTCTTATGTTTCTGCTAATTATCAACTCAAAATCTGGTGTTTGAATGGGCAATCTTCTCTATCTGGTATTAGGGTCGGATGGATCCATGATTTATGTTAGGAGAAAAGGGGGGGGGGGGGCAAATTTAAAAGATTATTTTGCTTAAATTTACATTATTGGGGAGAAACACAAAATTATTTTGAAAATGAAACTACCTATATTCCAATTGCATATTTTTGGTAATGAGCAACAAGTTCTATAAAATTTGATGGTAAGAGAACGGAAACGGCATAAGGTAGACTATCCATATATCCGTATATACATGTATATATATATATATATATATGGATAGTTGACCTTCTCATGCATAGAAACAAGTGCCTGAAGTCTGTAAGCATCCTCCATGTCTATTACCTTTTTAAAGGTTATGTTTTAAATAGTTTTATAATCATGTGTATACAAAAAGTGTAATTCTAAAAATGTGACCCGGTTTTGTTATTACGCCCCATTTGTGGGTATTATGTTTTCTGTTCTGTGTGTCCGTTTGTCCGTGCGTATGTTTTCCCATCGTCCTGGTGTCCCGCTTCAGGTTTAAGTTTTCGGTCAAGGTAGTTTAATCTGACATCAGACTCAGACTTCTTTTAAACAAAGTTTTACTGTGCGTATTGCTGTGTGTTTGATTTTTCTGCTTTGGCTAGAGGTAAAGGGAGAGGGGTTTGAGATCTCAAAATAACATATTTAAGCCCGCCGTTTATTGCGCCTGTCCCAATTCAGGATTCTTTGGCCTTTGTTAGTCTTGCGATTGTGGGCATCCATTTACTAAAGACACATTCTTGCTTTCAACTATTTTGACGTATATATAATGAATATTGTCATGGTAAACAGATACCAAGTCATACGACACTAAGATGAATGAAGTCGAAAGATAAAATAGTCAAAGTGACAAGAACTACAATAAAACAAATAATATTTCTAATGAAAATAGAATTTTTTTAAGAATACAGATTTATTTGAGATAATAGCATGTACAAGTTTTGTAATGCTATAGAATGATATAGTTAGAAATAGATAATAAAAATAAGATGAAATTCAAACAGTCAACCCTAACGATCCTCTACATATGTCTAGAGGGGATGGGGGTGCACTTCAATACTTAATTGATTAGGGGTGTCGCTGTTTTGTTACCTCACCCTCTTTTACATTTTAAAAATATATAACTTTTCATATATTGCGTAGGAAAAAAGTTATCTTTTCCCATATTAATTTGGTTGCATGTGGTTTTATGTAAAAGAGGAATACTTAAGTATCAAAAGAGAAAAAAATGGTTGATAAAGACACAGCGGGAACACCAAATAGGTTGACAGTCAAAGAAGTTATAGAAACTTTATTGTCCTTGTCATATATATCTGATAGTTTTCTTAACTTTTCATTTATTTTAAGCTTTAAAAGGTGAACTATTCCAAAGGCACGTCCTATCACCTTGTTAATAGAAGTGCCCCCTCCAACCCTAATCCCTACCTGAAACATAACTACTGTAATGGAAATACACCGACATTTTTAAACACCCTTTAATGCATGTGTCTGTATCTATTTATTTTAAATAATTAACATTAAGATTTCTTAGCGCTAAACATGTGCTATTGTCTTTATATTATTCTTCTTGTCGCTGATAAGTGCGACCCCACCCAGCACCCATAATTCAATTATTTTCAGAAGGTCTATGGTATAGACTTGCAACATGAAAAATTAAATGAAATTTGGGGGTGGGGCCAAAAATGGCCATATAGCCCCTACCGTTTAAAATGAGGAAAAGGTTTATAATTTCCGAAACATTCACTTCGCTTCCAACCAAGCAAAATCCCGATTATGATATAAGGTGTAAATGAGTATTCCCGCGTTTGGACTAGTACTAGCGAGAACATGTCTGTATTAACGGGTTTTCAAATAAAGTATTGTCCAATCAGGATTACAGGTAAACGTTATACATGAAAACGTATCTCACTTTCAGCCGTTTTTTAAAGCGTACACATCCAAATGACATTTTTGATTACAATAGATATCATATCGCAAAGCTGTGGGTGTAGTGTATATTTTTTTTATTTTCTGAATTTAAGAAATAATTGATGCAAGCTATATACTTTATGATAGTTTTAACATGGGTAGGCTATTTATTTGTGATTGTTTTTGCCTGAGCAATAGTGAGGGCTAAAATAACACGAATATAATGCCTACCTGTGTTTAAACTACAATAAAGTATAGCTTGCATCAATGATATCGGTCCTGATAATGACAATGCTCTTATAATATATGGAGTGTGTGTCCGAGCGAGAACTGCTCTAGTTCATTACTTTAGGAATATTTATCAAAAAGTAGTATTTTAATATTCAGCCCCATTCTACTATTTAGTCAGCCATCAGTCCTACCCTGATATACCCTATCTTTTTCGGGTAATTAAAACTGATAGCGTTTGACATTTTTAGCCGAACAAATTTATCCATTTTATATAACTTAAATTATAGTATGCTGGTTCATATTCTGGACGCCAATTTTTGCTCCTTTATTATATAATTCACTAACAAAACAATTATGAAGCTTAGAAATGGAAAATTACTAAATACTAAACTTGTTCAAAGGGTATCTACACGTCTCAATCTTCAAAATCGGTTATCTAAAAATACTATCATCGCTAACATTTTTAACAATAAAAATCGTGGTTACCCTTCTATCGATAAGTGTCATGCCAAAAAATGACTTACATGTCCCCGTCTTTCCACCAACAATACGGTAAGGTCAACGTTTAATGGTCGCACATTTTCTTTAAATTTTGAAACGGATATAACTTGAAAAACAAACAGTATTATTTATTTACTCACATGCAACAAACCGGGGTGTGGTATTCAGTACGTAGGAGAAACTGGACGATATTTATCTAAACGCACCCAAGAACATCTGTATCGTTTTAAAAGACCCAATAAATTTAAAAGTATCATTTACCAACACCTTAAAAAGCACAACCATCCTTTTAAATATTTAGCAGTTCAACCTTAAGAAGTAGTAAATAAGCAGCCTGATGAATCGCATTCAAAGTTTGTACGATCACGGAAAATAATTGAATTAAATTGGATTAAAAAATTACAGACAGTTTACCCTCTCGGTCTTAATGATAATATCATGGGAATTGGTAATATATCTAGAACCAATTCCGTTAACATTTTGGATATAGTTTCTAAAACTGTTCGTAAAAAACGTTCTCACGGTCGTAGAACAAATCGCAATCAAAGAAAATTTCGGGCCAATCATACCAATATTTCGGACCTAATTTCTATTTCAAAAAACAACGGCAGACATTATCTGTTAACAAAACTCTGTTCGTTACCGGTTAATAAGTTAAATAAAATTTTGGAGGATTGCAACACAATTTCATATAGCAGTCCTAAGTATGAAATTGTTCAAATTATTATGGTATATTGTTATTCTAAATTATTTCCCAAAATTGATCGCCCTGAAGATCATAAAAAACATTTTATTAAAATTTTGTATGTCAATAAAGGCTTTGATTTTGTAAATATTGACGGTATATTTAACGACCATTCTGTTAAAGAACAAATTCCTGGATATTTTGACAATACTGAGCTACCTCTTATTTGTTATATTTACAAGAAATCTACCCGGAAATTTGTGTTTTATTATAGTCAATTGTGTAAAGATGTTAACATATTTATGGACCCATTTCCCATGTTATAACAGGAGATCTTAACATCGTTCAAGACCGAGAGTTAAAATCATTCCTCAGTAAAGGACCTAAATATCATCCCCCGTCAATTATTAATTGGAATGAGTGTCGTAATATCATCCACGACTCACTCCATACTTACTGTATGAAATGGATAAAACGGGAAAAAGCTGACAAAAAATCTTTGGACTCTTTTTTTAATTCAGTAATGAAGATAGTTGATATACGTATTCAACATTTTAAAGAACATTTTACTATAAACAATAACCACAATAAACCTATTTCTCGTATCAAACATAAACTAAAAGAACTAGCCAAGGAATTTGTTTTTGTCCCGGCCGATAAAGCTGCTAATAATATTATTATTGTTTGACGTAAATTTTACATTGAGGTTCTGAAAAAGGAAATCACCAATTGACCAACATTCCAACTGACTCCATTTTCAGAAAACGAAATCTGTAACAAACATAAACTTTTAGCCACCGCTTTACATGCAGAGCCAAATACAATGAAAGTCCCAACTATGTATTGGCTTCCGAAGCTACACAAAACCCCTTACAAATATAGATTTATTTCGTCTTCAAGCCATTGTTCAACTACTAAATTGTCTATTCTTCTTACCAGCACACTTGGGACAATTTAAAACCTGATAATAAATTGTTCAAATAAGGCCTTCGAAAATAGTGGAATAAATTACTTTTGGAGTGTCAAGAACTCGTTGGAAGTACTTGATAAATTGCATGCTTATATCGGTGATTTTGAATCTGTTCAAAGTTTTGATTTTTCTACCCTGTATACCACATTGCCTCACATTCTCATTAAGAAAAAATTCACACACCTAATTAAATGGGCATTCAAAAAATCAGAATGTGAATATATATGTTCAAACTCTTTTAGGTCATTTTTTAGTAGCAATAAACAAAAAAACTATGTTAATTGGACATGCTTTGATACTATATATGCCCTTGAATTTTTACTAGATAACATTTTTGTTCGCTTTGGGGATTCCGTATATCGTCACTTATTGTGGACCAGTTTTTGTATTGTTATGAGTTACAATTTATGACAAAAATAAGCAAAGACTATCGAAACAACATCTGATAAACAAATTTAATAATACTTTTAGATATTTGGATGATATTTTGGCTCTCAATAATGACGACTTCAGTATGTATATTAATGAAATTTATCCTGTTGAACTTACTTTAAATAAAGCTAATACTAACAATGACCACTGCCCTTTTCTCGATCTTGATATCTATATCACTAATGGAAAGCTGAATAGTAAAATTTATGATAAAAGGGATGATTTTTCATTTCCTATCGTTAATTATTCGTTTATAGATGGTGACGTTCCCTTGTCACCATCTTACGGTGTTTATATATCTCAACTTGTACGATTCGCTCGTGTATGTAATAATGTTTTAGATTTTAACGAGAGAAATTTATGTATTACTGAAAAATTATTACACCAGGGTTTTCGATATCACAAACTAGTCAAAACATTTACTAAATTTTATCATCGGTATAAAGACATCATTCATAAATATAGCTCAACATGCAGACTTCTAATACGTTCAGGTATTTCACATCCAATTTTTTATGGAAATATTCTTTATAAAGCACAAAGGTGTCAGTATTCACCTCAGAAACTTACAAAACCTTTGAATAGACTTATTAAGAAGGGATATAATTACGATACTGTTGTCAAGTCATTAAACATTGCATATTTTGGCGTTAATATTGAGTCACTGATAAGGTCTTTGCATCGGAACTAAACACATTTATTCTAAAAACAGTTGTTGACATGACACGGGTTATGTTCTTCTCATATATGTTATGATGGTATGATACTAAACCCCTAACGGAAGGATTGTGCCAGATGTTCATATGATGAAATCATAATCTTTTAGTCAGTTTAATTGAAGTCTGGAGCTGACATGTCCGTCAACTGCTAGTAGTCTGTTGTTATTTATGTATTATTGTCATTTTGTTTATTTTCTTTGGTTACATCTTCTGACATCAGACTCAGACTTCTCTTGAACTGAATTTTAATGTGCGTATTGTTATGCGTTTACTTTTCTACATTGGTTAGAGGTATAGGGGGAGAGTTGAGATCTCACAAACATGTTGAACCCCGCCGCATTTTTGCGCCTGTCCCAAGTCAGGAGCCTCTGGCCTTTGTTAGTCTTGTATTATTTTGATTTTAGTTTCTTGTGTACAATTTGGAAATTAGTATGGCGTTCATTATCACTGGACTAGTCTATATTTGTTTAGGGGCCAGCTGAAGGACGCCTCAGGGTGCAGGAATTTCTCGCTACATTGAAGACCTGTTGGTGACCCTCTGCTGTTGTTTTTTATTTTGGTCGGGTTGTTGTCTCTTTGACACATTCCCCATTTCTATTCTCAATTTTAATTAAGGTTATTTCTATGTCCAATGTGTATGAGTGTAGAGCATTTGTGAACATCCTTATTTTTTGTAAGTGAGAAAACGACTGTGATTTTTCAGAGGGAGTAGTTTTGTTTTTGTTTTTGTAATTTTTATTAATTTCAAGAATTACAGCAAATACAAACACATCAAACATACATACAGTGATATTATCAATAGTTACCATCAAAGGTACCAGAATTATAATTTGTTATGCCAGACCCGCATTTCCTCTTCTTAATTTGCTCCGCCTCAGTTTTAGACTTAAATCTCGAATTTGACTTACACAGCCATCTCAGTACCAAGATGTATGACAAACGAGACGATTTTAATTCAGAAATTATTAATTTCCCCCACCTTAGTGGCAATATACCAATTTCAGCTGCATATGGGATATACATTTCATAACTTATTCGATTTTCAAGAGCTTGCAGCTTCTACTCAGACTTAGTAAAACGTCAGCAGTGTCTAAGCAGAAAGTTAATGAACAAGGGGTATGTCAAAGAACGTCTGGTCCTTTTTCTAAAAAAGTTAATAGGAAGGTACCAAGACCTTGTTGATAAATATTCCGTATCAACTTCACAAATAATACATGATGGTCTTGATGTATAGATTCTGCGTACTGACGTTGTTTATCATCTTATCAACGTGTTATATTGTTCTTTATCGGTAATTTGTACATTTTTCCTTTGATGTATACTCGCTGATAATGTCAGTATCAGTGGACTGGCCGTGATATAAAAATATTGGGTTAGTACATAAATGACATGCGCGAATGCAACGCGTAAGGATCTACTTTCCCCTTTCATTCACAAAATTGCGCGTGATTTTTATCGCAGAAACGCACGAGATTTTTGGCGAATGAAACACCTGACATTGATTATAACTTTCAAAAAGTTAGTTTAGCCTTTTTTGTTGTGAAAATGTGAACAGAAAATGCATAAAAAAGCCGACAAACTTTAAAAAAAAAATGCATTATCTATAATTTATATATGAAGTACAAGTCCATGATGGCATGGTGTTCCAATCCGAGTTTTTATTCATACAATAGCCTACCAATACATAGTCTGGTGCCGTTTTAAGTAGTTTTCTTTTTCTGTTTCTTGAGAAGTATTTGTTTTACTTGTGCAGTCACTATAAAGTGTTAGAATTCATATTTAAACGCAACACATAAATAGTGCCCAAAAAGGTACCGCTATTGCATGAGAGAAGCTAGAAAAAAATGAAATTGACGCATTTTCAACATTTTTATGGGACCATCATATACAATTTTAAGAGATGTGGTTTCATTGTCAATTTAAAGACAGATATTCATAGAACAAAGAACAAAAAATTGAACTTATTGATATGCGGATCTAAGATAAAAAGGGAATAACCGGGGCACTAGTCCAAATAATTATGACGTCTGGTAAGGCTATTTTAATTTTTTTCTGGGACGCCAATTATTTGGACTACCGGGGCACCATCTATTAAAATGTTTGAAATAATTATGAAGAAGACAAGAAATGAGCTTGTTCAGATAATTTACAAATTACAGTCAGCTTTAAGTAAAATATAATTATAACTTGACGTCGTTGAACTTAAAACTGATGATCGATGAAAAATCTGCTGATTCATATCGTATCATTCTAAGGACGTAATGTTCTGACTTACTATGCTCGAGGGGGGGGGGGGGGGGGGGGGTAGGACCTTAATCGGGACTCCGGGATCGGGTGTCTTTAAGCTCGTGATTTCGGGATAGTCGACTTTGGTATATTTTTAACCCCTTATTGATAGAATTTCAAACTCCTGTGATTTAAAATTCGGGACCTCGTGATTTCGTGTTTTTAAACCCGGGATTTCGGGATCAGGACCATCCTATCCCCCTCTATGTTGATGTTTTGTGAAGAAAAAAAGAAATCTGACTTACCGGTATGCTACCATTATATTTGCCATTGTTAGAGTCATGTCCAAAGCAGAATATTAATGAAACACGTGCAATAATTCCTTATTCAATATTTTGTGCAAAGGAACGCCATGTTTATTGCACTGAGACAATATTTCAAATGATGTAATGCAGCCTGTGACGTCAAGTGTGATTCGCCGTGATTCAACGCGAAAACGAAGTTCGTTTGTTATTTTCTCTATTATTGTAGTAATTTTTTTTTTTTTTAATTACAGATAAACAGAATAAAGAACTTTTTGTTTTTGATACTGACTTTATCACAGAAAATTTTACTGTGATAAAGTCAGTATCAAAGGCAAAAGTCCTTTATTCTATATTTATCATATACTTAGCATTGATATGATAGCTTTTGCATATGTGCAATGAGCGGAAGTACACAAGCCATAATTTCCCACCCGGGCTGATAACCCATATCAGGTGCATCTGGTGCACAAAACCAATAATAGTGCCTCTCGTGCAAGCTACTTCCGGTGTTTCTGGTATCGATTGTTTACCTTTCTATTGTGACGTTAGATATTTTTTATGACGACGTCAAAATTTACGGGAACTTTTGTGGGGATAGTTTAGTACTTGCTAGCAAATGCCATTGACAATTATGAATCATTTTATAGTACAACAAACATGGAGTAATAATGATCATAAAACTCTTCCAAATTTTTAATGTTTCAAAATGCCTCTATAGGAAATGTAACCATACATATAAGGGCGTTTTTCAATAAAAACGTATTTTCTTGTCCCAGCCACTTTAGAAAAGAATGTGTTTGATCTTAGCAAGTAATTTTTTGTGCAGTCAGTACATTGAATTAGATTTAACATTTTTAAGCAAAGAAACAGTTTATTTTTAGAGGGATTGATAAGATATTGACTCCTGAATGGTCCAAACAACCAAAATGGCATGTCCCTAGACCGCCTGTTCAACATTCATACTCTAAAATATCGTAAAAAAATGAAGAAATAAATTTTTTTTTACTTTACATAAGTTCTTTAATAATTCAAAAGTATGTTCAGAGCCAACATATTTTAATAAACAGCTTTCAATATAGGTTTTTTTAATTTCAGAAGGTGTGTCCCTCACAAAATGTCCACTACGAAACGAAGTCATTAAAATTTGCCAATAAACAATTTTATAAAATCAATGTAATTTTTGTTAGCAAGAGATATAAACATTAGGGTCTTACAAAAGAAGTGATGCTTTTATAACGGCAATTAAATTGTTGGTAAGAAAAATTGAACACATCAAATGGACCAGAGTGATACCGTATTTTTGATAATGTCCACTACGAAACGGGTCAAATCTCCTTCAGTATCTGGTGTTAAAATTATGAAAAAAATATCAGTGTACAGCTTGATATATGCTTTGATGAATATAATCAATATTGTTACTATTGCAATATAGGGATTATGGGAAAAAAATAAAACATGCGACTACGTCCCTTACGAAACGGTCCCCTACGAAACAAGTATGGGAGAAAAACGTTTCGTAGTGGACACTACCACTACCATGCAGTCTTTTTTTAATCTTTTTTCAATTATATTCGTGCAAAACAAATAACAAGGGTTAGTTTCATGTCATTTTTATTATGTTTTTATTAACATATGATAGGGTTGATGTCAACTACGAAACTTTTTGTCCACTACGAAACGGTTTTGTCCACTACGAAACGCATCAAAATGTCCACTACGTAACATGAGTTGAACCTTCATATGTGAAGTACTGTCTAATCTATATCGATAAAAATGGTTTTCCAATTCAGAAAAAATGATATTTTTCTAGTATTTAAAGTAAACAAACTGGAATGTCTATAGGAAACATTTAAAATTGCAAAAAATGTGTGTGTTTAGAAGAAGTTTCGTAGGGGACAAAAGTCCCCTACGAAACAGTACACAAATTATGAAAATAATATCATTTTAAAGAATATTTAAGATTGCACTCTTTGTTTACAAACAGGTCTATTATAGAGGTATTCAAAATAACTCTTGAAATTAAATTTAAGACAAGTTGACTTTCCATTTTATTTAGGTCTGAAATTTACGCTTTTATGGAAAACGCCCATATATGCAGGTAGTGAAGCTGTTGTTGGACAATTATAGTATATTTGATTCATAATTTAACTTTTTTATAAAGTTTTTGACTATTTTAGTTATTGCATTTCTTTATTTGCCCTACATAAAACTATTGGAAGTATATGATAAAGCGTCTCGGGCTGATATGGGGGTCTCGGGATGATACCCAGGCTGATATGGAAAAGGCCATGTATTAATCTCGATTTCATTTGTCTTTGGTCTATTATAAATATTACTTTTACTGTTGGATTTTTTTCTGTGATATCCATTTAACGTGGATCGGTACTTATACATCCCGTCAATGTGTTTGTGTTGTCTTTCATTTTGCTGGTGTGTTTCTTTGGTTCTATTAACGTTACTCTGTACTTTAAAATATCCAGTCAGTATGTTATTGTTCTATAATATGTCATTATGCTACATTTCTATTACAAATTAGAAAATACGTGGAACCACAAACGTCAAAAATTATTTAAACGCGACGTGAAATGAACCGTTTATGGATTCTTATAAGTTCTATAGAACGTTTGGACTATTTCAAATGTTGGTATATTTCAGAAATGAGTTCTTACATTCTTTTAATTGTTTAACTCTGTGTGCTAACAATTTCCCCATGTGAAATTTTAAAATTGTTTGTATAAACATTGAATGACAAAAATATGGGACGTATAAATATTCTGGCGTTAGACACGCGAAGCAATGAATGTGTTTTTAATTTGATAAATGATTTTGTGTTATGTTAAATTGTTTCTTTAAAATTGTAACACGATGATGACTGCTGTACCCATGTTTTGAATATTTTATTTATTATGTCTGTTTAGTTTACGCATCATTGTAAATATAACGAAATTTGATAAGACTGTTGTACAAAGTGAGAGGTTTAGCGCTATAGAACCTAGTTTAATCCCCCATTTTCTACATTTGAAAATGCCTGTACCAAGTTGGAAATGTGACAATTGTTGTCCATTCGTTTTTGATGTGCTATGTCATTTGATTTCGCCATGTGATTAGGGACTTTCCGATTTGATTTTCCTCTGAGTTTAGTATTTTTGTCATGTTTGTGATTTTACTTTTTTTTTAATATATATTTATTTATGACAATAATCATTGATGTAAATTCATTATTTTATTATTTATATGGGAAAAAATAACAAAAATGTGTAAGAAAACATAATAAGAGTTAAATGTTCATTTACCATTGTGTGGCACTTGAGAACTGTAAAGTATTTTATCCAAAAAATAGTATGTAATTGAATTATAAAAATAAATATGCATTCCAAATGGTATCAATGTGCTCTTGTCTCTTATTTTTGACTACCAGTATTTTTTTTTTCTAAATTGTACAGGTATTGTAGCTTTTCTTTAATGAGTGAAAGATCTTTTGAAAAACATCTACTGTTGTATTTTAATAGAAGAAATAACACTGATACACTTATGTAATTTAAAAAAAATAACATTGATATCATAACATTGCTGTAACAATTCGAAAATGAAATAAAACATCCTTTTTTATCTATTACATCATTTACATATTGTAAATCAGCGTTAAACCAATGTTGATAAAAAAAACTGGTTTATTACCAATTCTAATCATATCGTTAAACCAAATAGGACTAAATAAAAAATATTCATAGTCCATATTTCTCTCTTTATCAATAATTATTGCTATGCTCTAGATTCATCTTTCCAAAAATTGTGTTTCATCAATAAACTAACTTGTTTGACATACTGAAAACCACAATCAAAAAGTTTATTTTCATCAATATCAGACATTTTGTGACCTTCTGCTGTTGTCTGCAGTTCTATGGTCGGGTTGTTGTCTCTTTGACACATTCCCCATTTCTCTTCTCAATTTTATTTTGGATCCTCAATGCTCTTCAACTTTGTACTTGTTTGGCTTTATAGATATTTTGATATGAGCGTCACTGATGAGTCTTATGTAGACGAAACGTGCGTCTGGCGTACTTAATTATAATCCTGGCACCTTTGATAACTATTATCAAAATACTCTGCCACTTGTTATCTCTCTAAAAAATCCTTCTTAGTCAAGGTCAAAGGTCAAAGTCATATTCTAAATTTTGATTTTCGCTCATTTTCACTCATATCCAAAAACTGTATTAGATATCGACAAATCATTTTTCTTAATTGTTATTTGCGACATGTCGTAACACGTAAATTTTGATTGCAAGGGTATGTTGAACGTTAAAGGGAGTTTTCTCCCCTCTGTATTTAAAAATTCGTGTATGGTAATATAACTCATAAACCAAATATAATTAAGACCTATGGTCTGTTGATTTGAGGTCCTTGGTTTATAACCTTGAAATTGATCTCAAGGTTATTTATTGATTTGACGTTCTAGATTTTGACCTTTGCTTTTATTTCATGATAAAGCCATGAGACTCTTTGCAACAGCTTTCAAACCATTTAACCTTGAAAAAAAACCGGGAGGGACCTTGTGTGAACCGGATGT
The DNA here is from genome assembly GCF_963676685.1 of Mytilus edulis. Classification (NCBI taxonomy): domain Eukaryota; kingdom Metazoa; phylum Mollusca; class Bivalvia; order Mytilida; family Mytilidae; genus Mytilus; species Mytilus edulis. Next base: position 22,598,556 of record NC_092349.1, read on the forward strand.
AGCTATTTTTTTATACCTTATTGAAATAAAAGTATATAGATAGTTATCAAAGGTACCAGGATTATAATTTACTACGCTAGACTCGCGTTTCGTCTACATAAGACTCATCAGTGACTCTCAGATCAAAAAAGTTATAAAGCCAAACAGGTACAAAGTTGAAGAGCATTGAGGACCAAAACATAAAAGTTGTGCCAAATACGGCTAAGGTAATCTATTCCTGGGATAAGAAAATCCTTAGTTTCTCGAAAATTCAATATTTTGTTACAGAAAAATTATATTAATGACTATATAATTGATATTCATGTAGTATCAGAAATTTTTCCCCTTCTGCTTTTAAAATAAGTATAATGTAAATGTAATTGGTAAACCATAATTGATAGAGACCTAGGGTCTTTTGATCAGAGGGCCTTGGTCCAAACAAAAGAAAATAGAGTCAAGATCAAAGGTGACGGTCATTTCTTAATGTTGATTTTGGCTTATTTTCACCTCTTTTCCAACATCATATAAGATATCGACAACATAGTTTTACTTAATTGTTAGTTGCGACATGTCGTAACACCTAGATATTGGTTTAAAGGGTACGCTAACATTAAATTAGAGTTTCCTACCCTCTTTTATTTAAAAATATGCATATGGTGATATAACTCATCAACCATCAACCTTAAAATTGAGCTCAAGGTCATATGTTAATTTGACGTTCTATATTTTGACCTTTGCTTTTATCTCCTATGTAATCATGATAAAGCCATGGGATTTTTTGCTTTAAGTTGCAAGCCATATGACCTTGAAAAGAAAACCGCAAGTGACCTTGTGTAAACCGGAAGTAGCTATTTTTTGTACTCTTGGAATGTAAAAGTATTAAGAACAATATATTTTCGGAAACAGTGTCAATTAAACAGCTAAATGATACAGCAAGTAACATTTTTCAAACTGGAAATATTTAGTTATATACCTTATTTAAAATTATTGTATCGAAACCATATATTTTTGGAATCATCGTACAATAAGCTATCATTTGAAGCTGTTAATGACATTTAATATCTATTTTTACTAATTTTCATATCAAAATACTTGTTTTTTTTTTTTGGAAAGACCTTCAATTGTTCTCTGAACAATTAGTTTTTAATTATTAATTGAATATCTTCATTATTAATCTCATCAATACTGTTTAAATTATAAACATGTGCACAATATTGCGCTTTGATTTCACTAATCTTTTGTTTTACTGTATCTATATATTCTAATTTATAAAGTAAGGAGTTGTTGAACTTCCATAAACCTTTTCCTCTAATAAAATGATTATAAATTCCAGTTCAAGTAATACCACAATTATCTGAACGATAGCCTGCATGAACTTCACTGTTTTTAAGACTATTAAAAATATTATCTGTAAGAAGAAAGAAGTCTAATCTAGCCTGTTTAAATGGTTTTTTTTTTCCTCCATGTAAACCTTTGAACATTGGGATACAACTCCCTAAATGGATCTATTAAACTCCTTTCTTCAATTGCTTCAAAAATACTGTCTCTAGCCTTAGGGTTATTAGTATTTTTGTAGTTACAATAATCTATATAAGGTTCTGTACAAGAAAGACATCACAACAAATAATGTACCTTTTATTTCAAAATCATCAACAATGCCCATAAGAAAATTATCAAAAAAAATCAGAACTATCCATATTTGGTCCTTATAAGCACACTAAAGTAATTTTTTGATATTCTACAAAAATTTCAAAAATAAAATAGGTACCATTTACATCTTTATTTTTCTTTTAACACTTTGAATAACTCTTCTTGAATATTATAGAGGGAGTAGTTTTGAACAGCCAACATGAACTTTGGCGTATCTAGGTCAAATATGTAAATCTCATATAGCAACACTTTACAGTCATGATAAATGAAATAGTAACATCAGGTGGATTCATTTGTTTTTAATTTTATACATTTTCTTTGTACATGATCAAATAATTTTTTTCAAAGACTCATGCATTCTGACTTTGAAATATGCAAATTTCATCAATTGCATTTTTTTTATTATTATTGCCTTGTTTTATTGCAGGCATGAGACAGGATCAACAAATGCAACAATGTGAAGGGTCACACTTTAAGCGAACTTTCCCTGATATAGATTACGCATTCTTTGGATATGATGTCTTTTTTGGTTACCCATTAGCTAGTGGACATGATCCTGGCTTTACATATCCTATATTTGAGGCAGAATATAGCGAGGGAAGACAAACGTCTGATTGCAGATATAAAGTTCCTAACGGGTTAGTTGTTGTTCCTGATGTGTCATGTGTTACATCGTTTTCCTCAACAACTATTCAAAATAAGTATGAACTTATGAAAGCATTGTCAGCTTCTGTAAATGCAAATGGGGGAGGATATGGTATCAGCTTTTCTGCGTCAGCCGGTTATAAAAAGTCTTCATCTGAAATAACAACAGGGGAATCAGTGAAAATTATTTCCACAGCAAAATGTATTTACTATTTTACCAAAATATCTGAAGAGTTTATGCCTAGGTTTACCAAGGAATTTGTATCTTGGGTGACAAAACTTGACAAATCGAACGATTCTCAAATCTATATAGACTTCCTTAGAAAATATGGAACCCATTTTTTGACCGATACGTCATTCGGTGCAAAATTTACATACGAAAATACGATGAACTCTAAGACTTTTTTCACAAAGCAAGAAGCAGGTGTAAACGTTGGTGTGCAGGCCAGTTATTCTGGCATGGTTAGTGCTGGAGCTGGATTTAATATGGATTCGTCTCAAAAAGATGAAGCCTCTGATTTTCAGAAATCAGTTACAACCAAAACTATTACAGTTGGTGCATCACCCCCAGCAAATGGTGATGCCATGGAATGGGCCTCGGGAGTTAAAGATAGTCCGGTTCCGGTGAAATATAGTCTTAAACCGATTCGTAATCTTTTCAGAGATAAGTATATGGCTAACTTAAATGTAAACACTAATAACATTTTTTTAAAATTGGAAGATGCCAGAAACACATACTGCAGATATCTGAGAAGGCGTGGTGAATTAGATTCTTGCGATCCGATCAAGCCTGCTTTAATTCTAAGGGAAACCCAACTGAATTACTGTTATAAGACCATTCCAGCTGCAAGTTTTAGAGAATGCATCAATATATGCGAAAATGAAAAAGATTGTTTAGCATCTTCATTCTGCATAGGATGCAACAGGAATACATACAGATATAATACGTGCGCTATGTACAATAGAGCGAAAACTCACAAAGGTTTCTTTGCCGTCGACACCACGGATAAGTCCATTCGGTGGGATGCTGCTGTATTTAATTTCAAAATACCGTACACAACGCTCCTTCAGTTCGACAGAACTGCTGTAACTGGGAAATCAAGATTATCTACGAACACAGATATAAGTACAGATGTTATGTGCTTTCGATATTGTCTTCAAGATGCACACTGTGTTGCGTTTTCGTTTTGTCACAGTCCCTTACGTATAAGAAAATGTGAAACATATGCTGAATATAGAATAAATGGTCTGAAGACTGATAGGGAGACAACGACTTATTTCATGCCTACATTTGAACGCGACAAAGTTATATTTACAGGAAGAAAAGGGTAGATGCGATAAGGGTCAGTTACCATAATCAATAGTATAAAGTTGAATAAATGTAAATATCAAGATGAGAAAAGATTAAACAATACGTTATATCAAATATAATGAAGATTTTATCGTAAAAGAACAGAAATTTATTTTCTCTACAAAATTTAACTGCATATTAGTATTTTAACACCTGTTTGTGAGTTGGAAATATATGAACACACTTATGCCAAAGAAAAATTAAACGAACTTTAATTTCCATGATATTTTTCAACATGAACACATCAGTGATCAGACATGAGTTATGCCAACAGATCCAGTTTTTTTTTTGTGAAGTGATTCGTCGTAAATTGCCATTTCGGAACTACTACCATTTTTAAATAGTTTTTCTTTTGCTTTTCAGAAAGCCAGGCGGAAGGATTGCATTTTTTTTTCATTTTGCAACAAATTGTATTTTGATTATGATAACAAAAAGGCGTTGTTTGTAACAGAAATCTTCAATAAAACTACACAGAACATTGTAGATGGATTTATTGTATGTCCCTTTCGGATGTGTTACTCTTAAAAATAGTTTCCAATGAATTTTTCTATCAACACGACACTCCAAATATCAAATAGGGCACACATTTTATCATATTATACAACCTCAATCATAACTGTTATCATATTTTGCAGAACAATTGGTCTATTAACTAGGGTTTTAGTTTGATGTTTTTATCATTTTCGGGGACTCTAAACTAGTTACATATCCTTCAACTCTTTAAGTATTTATATTTCATCCACATTTTCATGCGGAAACCAAGTCTGTTGTCTGTCTCATTTGGTTAATTGATATGTGTCTGCTAGATTTTCAGTGGTTTATTTTAAAGTATCCATCGGAAGAGACAAACAAAATAACAATAAACCCTTTATCTTATGGCCAGTCGGGATAAATGGAACGAATTTTGGTCGTCATAAGAAAATAAGGGCACGTAGGTTTGACAGTGGAAGAAATGTTGCCATCCAACAGATATCCTAGAGATACAGGCCCTTCGTTTAAGGTGTCGCAAGGGTTCCATATTATACAGAGAGCATTGCACTCTCCCTTCATGGAGTATCAGATTCAAGGTAAAGGAACAGTAAATGGAAATGTCAGAGAATTTGGTCAAATTTTGCATACAACTTTGACTTGTTTTACTATAACTGAAAATCGAAAAAACAATGCATTTATGTATCTGTAATATAAATGAATAAATTGTTGATGATCAAGAACACCTTAGATTAATTACTCTTGCTCTCGTGTTGCTCAATCTTTTGTTTTCTATGGGGTTGGTTTTTTTTTTTTGGTAAATCGTTGTTTTTCTTTTAGTCCTATTTGTTTGCAATGGTGTTTTTTAAAGAAAAAAGCCTAGGGTACAGCAACTGGCTCGTATTGACAGATTTATAGTACGGCAATATTTTTTTTTTGTAACTGTATGGCAACGTACTAGATTTATAATATCTATATACTTTTCGATATATGAGATGAATTGTATTCGATGAAGTTAGGCTGAAGTGTTGCGAGAGACTATCGATTATTATGATAAAAAAAAACGTTTTTGTATATATTTGACATTGTATTCAAACAGGCAAGTTAGTTTGGTGTCTTTTTCGAGGTCCACTTTTACTTAATCACTATGTAATAGTAACTATTAGTCTTATGCAGGGTCTTTCAAGGGGGTACTGTTAATTAAAGAAAGATAAAAGAGGGGAGAAAAATACCAGAGGGACAATCAAACTCATAGATTGAAAATAAACTATCAACGCCATGGCTAAAAATAAAAAGACACAGTACAGAAGACACAACATGATTTTTACTCGTAGTCTTTTTCATTGCAGCGTTTAATAAAATTGAGAAATATACAAACAATTTTGATCCAGATCAGAATGTTAACAATCTTGCTTAGAGCAGATGTACATATATTGTTAACGTTGAATCTTTTCATCAATTTATAGCAACACATTTTTGATTAATGAAACAAAATGAATTTAAAAAAAAAAATCAGGTCAGATTTTTTTAAATGCTAATAGGCAAATGAAATGAAACAGAAATACCCAGACGTGTTTTGCATCTATAATGACCACTGCAACTATCTTCGTAACTGAACAATGATAAAGCAGCAAAAATGGAGTTATTAATACCCCTTATATGAAACCATATCACTTTCTGCATTTTTAAGACTGGTATGTTTAGATCTAAAAACCAATGTACCCAATTTTCATAACCTCTGCAAAAATATTTTCAAATTCCATGTTCAACGAATGAGGATCTCGCACGTTCAGCTCTATTATATCACCTAGTTCAAATTTTCAGGAGCCGTGGTTATGGATCCGTCGTTAATTTTCTGAATCGAAGATCATTTTTTTTTAAATCTGTGGACTAACAAAATAAAAAAACTTGATAGTGAAAAAATATCTGACGATTTCCCCTGTATGTTTTTTGTATTTTTTGTATCTCATGCTGTTTAAAAGTTAAATCACAAAAATACTGAACTCAGAGGAAAATGTAATCGGAAAGTCCATAATCTCATGGCAAAATTAAACGACAAAACATATCAAAAACAAATGGACAAGAATTGTCATACTCCTGACTTGGTACAGGCATTTTTCAAATATAGAAAATGATGGGTTTAAAGCTGGTTTTAAAGCGCTTAACCTCTCACTTTGATGACAGTCTTATCAAATTCCGTTATATATTATAATAATGCGTGAACTAAACAGACATAATAAATAAAATTGTCAAAATATGGGTACAGCAGTCATTATCGTGTAACAATTTTAAAAGATACAATTTAACAGAACACAAACACATTCCTGCTTTACAACAACGAAAATGGTTCCCCTTTTTTATTTTATTTTTTGGTGTGTTTCTACTAAGCAAAATCCGTATACATGAAATAAAAAAAAATGTGTAATTGTTTTAAAATACGTACACCTCTCTTTGATATTAATAATGCGTTTTTAGAAATTTTTATTGAAATACATGTATTTTTGTTTTGATAACAGATAATTTGTGTATTTTGTATGGAAGAAATTTGTTGACAGTCATAATGTGTGTCTATATTGCTGTATGGCCGATTTGAAAATCTCATTAGAGCCTGTGTAACATGTATTTGTTTACTAAATATCGACTGTAGATAAAATTTTGAATTCAATTCAAGCCAAATACCTCTGGCCTAGGTAAGAAGAACTTAAGTCATGAACTGCTCAAAGACTTCTAGCCAAAAACACATTTATCGAGTTCGGGTCAAATTTAAAAGTCACATGAATGTCATTATTCTAAGGGGGCACACCACCTCATTAGTATACATCTACATGTTAACGATGCAAGGCCTAGGTCAAAAACGGATAAGTGATGTCCTGGTTGTGTTTCTTGCGAACAAATACATTAAGGTGACCTAGAAGTCACAGATTTGAAGGTCACATGAAGGTAATCATGATGCAAGAAACTTAACATCATGATTATACATCCACGTCTAAGTCCGAGATCAAAAGACAAAAAAGTTATGTCCCATATCTACTATCAGAATGAATCTTGTTCTTTTAGATTGATGATGTGAGATGTCTTAAACTTAAATAAAAACAAAATCTGATGGTTAAATTGTTCAATGTTTTACAAGAATAACAAACTGATAAAGCACTCAAAAAGATTGGCCGATATCAGCATGTTAAAGATGCCATATTTGAGTTGCCACATCTTTTAAATCATTAGATTTTTAGCTAGGCCTAGTTAATCAATCAGGGGAAAAAAAGAAAATAAATTTACATGTTTTTTGTTGTTATAACCTTTGGTTCTCCTTAACATGAACTTGAAAAGTAGAGTTAATAAACATAGAATCAAGAACCGATCTATTTTAAAAAGTTTTGATGAGGGACATAATGTTAATTGAAACAACAATACATAAAAGGATGATTAAATATAGATATTTAACTGTAAATAAAGTAAATGAACGAAACATATAAAATATGCAAAAGTATGCATCTTGAAAACGGGACATTCCCTTGAACAAATTAAATAGAACAGAGCAGACCATAAAAAAATGCAATGTAAGAAAGATGAACACAAACTGAAAGTTCATTATTCAAACTACGGAGAACAATCAGTCTAAACATAATCAGATCATTGACATTTAGAGGTAGGCATTGCCTTCAAATTGCTTAAAGCACTTATGCCCTAGACCTGTAGGAGTTTGTCAGCAAGGAATTTAGAGTGGGTAAGACAAAATTAACTATTGCCAGGTAGCCAAAGAGATTCTTCATGAAGGCCAGTATATCAGAGGTAGATGTAGACCTTGCTTTTGGAATGGAATACATCACTTATGCCCTAGACCCGTGCGAGTTTGTCAGCAAATGGTTATGGGAGAACCCTGGTATATCACGAAGTCCAAATTGACTATTTCCGTCTGGCCGAACAAAGAGATTCTCCACGTAGCTAATTATACCAGAGGTTGATTTAGACCTTTTACTCCTCCCGTATGCTTACTAGCTCGTATGGGTCTAGGGCATAAGTGCTGTTGGTCATATGGTCGATGCCATTCCTATCTCTACCTCTGATATTGACAACGTCAAGAGTTTTTGATTGAAGGGAAAATGTGTTCCATAATAACCTGTGAAAAATGAAAAAAGCCTGTATGGTCAGGTTGTGGAAAACATATTGAACGGGATTTGATGGATGTTCCGTTAGAAAAAAGATGTAAATGTCCAAGAGAGTCAAAATAATGAAATTTTTTGGCGGAATAACGTTGTTTGTTAAAGAACTGAAAGCAAGAGCAAGAAGCCTAGTTTGACTGGCGAGCAATACTTAATTTTGTCTATGTGATATATCGCGGTAACCCTTTCCTAACCCTATGCTGACAAAATCGTACGAGGTAGGGCAACAGTCTTATGGACCATTTTCGAGGTTGTATACCTCTACCTCTGGTGTAATTGCCCGCGTGGGAATCTCTTATTTTGGCCAGCCGGCAATTGTCAAGTTGATATAAATCACGGTGACATAATTGGTACGATTACCCCACTATATTGCATCAATATCGTACGGGTCTAGGGCATGTGTACAGTGCTATAGTCCATTTTGGAGGCCATGCCTACCTCTACTTCATGTATAATTGCCCACGTGGAGAATTTCTTAGCTTGGCCAGCTAGCAATAGCCAAGTTGGACTATGTGTCATACTGGGTACCATACCCCTCTCGTATGCTTACAAGCTCGTAAGGGTCAAGGGCATTAGTCTATTGGCCATTGTAGAGGCCATTTCTACCTCTACCTCTGGTTTTTACAATAACAAGAGTTGATGCTGAGTTTAAAGGGGAAAATGTGTTCCCAAATAACCTTTGAAAAATGCAATAAGCCTGCATGGTCAGGTTGTGGAAAACATATTGAACGGGATTTGATGGATGTTCCATAAGAACAAAGATGTAAATACCCAAGAGATTCAAAATAATTAAAAATTTTGGCGGAATGATGTTGGTTGTTAGAGAACTGACAGTCAGAGCAAGAAATATAATTGCCCTTCTGTAGAATATCCTAGTTTAGTCAGCGAGCAATACTTAATGTTGTCTATGTGGTATATATAGATTCCACAACTGCAACATGTGTATTACGATATTTCTCCACTCGAGACAGTTAAACTTTAATACTTAAAGCGCGAGGCTTGCCGAGCTTTTTAAATAATTAAATTTAACTATTGATAGTAGAAAAATATCGTAATACACGAGTTACAGTTGTGGAATTTGTTTCTCTTATGATTTTTATCCTTCCTTTTCAAAGATTTGAGGAAAGTTGTGTACTTTTGTTGTGACGTCATCAGGCATGGCCGCCTTTTTTATGAGCGTCACAATAAGAAAATTCAGAAGAAATTTAACGTCACAATTAAATATCAACCAATCATTTGCTGACAACAGATTTTTCACTAGTGAGGAGAAATATTTTTCTCATTCCGGTCAGGAAATGTGAAAATAGCACCAAAATTAGAGAAACCGAGGTAATCCTTTTCCTAACCATATGCTGACAAAATCATACGCAAATTTGATACAAATCACGGTGACATAATTCGTACAATTCCCTCACTTAATTGCATCAATCTTGTACGGGTCTGGGGCATGTATATAGTGCTATAGACCATTTAGAAGGCCATGTCGACATCTACTTCATGTATAATTGCCCACGTGGAGAATCTCTTAGCTTGGCCACCAGTTAATAGCCAAGTTTGACTATGTGAAATACTGGGTACCTACCCATCCCCCATGCTGACACACTCGTACGGGTATAGGGCATATACATGTATATAGTGATATAGGTCATTCTGCATCTACCTTATAGTTACCAACGTGGAGAATCTCTCAGGTGGGCCATTCCCCTATCCTGACATATTTGTACGGGTAAAGCATAAGTGGTATGGTCCATTTTAGAGGCTGTGCCTTCCTCTATCTCTGGTATTATGACCAACGTGGAGAATTTCCTAGTTTGGTCAGCCAGCAATACTTAATTTAGATAATGTGATATATCCAGGTACCGCCTCCCCCACCCTAAGCTGACAAACCCGTATAGGTCTAGGGCATAAGTGCTATGGGCCATTTAAGAGACCATGCCTACCTTTACCTTTGGTATGATTGCGACGTGGACATATGTTGAGCACGGTCTGCGTACCCTTCTGGGACACTGGGGATCACCCCAAGATTTGATAGGGGTTCGTGTTGCTTTGTCGTTAGTGTTTTGTGTTGTGTTTTTTTTATACTATTGGTTGTCTGTTAGTACTTTTATTCTTTTAAGTGATGCTTTGTGTATAAAGTAGAGGACCTTACAGAAGACACTTATTAATTTCAAATTTTGTATTGCTATAAATAATAGAACAATATTGGATTTTTACAGCAAAAAGTTATTTTATTGTCACAATATATGAATTACCCACACAAAAAGACCACATAAAGACCTTTTAAACTGTAACTTCAGTGTTTACAATTTGTAAACGAGGCAAATAACAAACAGCGGATAAATGTTTCCACTTTCGGAAAGACAAGTTCCTTTTTTACTGACCTATTTGCCTTACTAGACTCTAAAAATGGAGGAGGCTAGAGATTGTCAAGCGGCGACAGCGTTAACAATTTATTTAAGGTTTTGGTTAAGGCCGTTTCATGGGAACAACTTAGTGTAATTCAATTTAGTTAATAGTATCAGGGAAGCAGTTGACACATCTCAATTTAATGAATATATGGTTCATTGACTGTGTGTAACCGGAGAGTATGACTTTCATTGCAAAATCCCTAATCTTCTCCGGGAACACGGAATCTCTGTGTTCAAGGCAGCGCGTTATTAGACTGATCTAAAGAAAAACTTCCTCAGCTTACATACAACTGATAACGGCTGACCAAGTATCTACCACATGTACTAGTATTGGTGTACAGATCAAAAGAGGGACGAAATATACAAGAGGGACAGTCAAACTCATAGATCGAAAATAAACTGACAATGTCATGGCTAAAAAAAAAAAAGACAAACAGACAAAAATAGCACAGGAGAAACAACATAGCAAACAAAAGACTAAGCAACACGAACCCCACCAAAAACTGGAGGTGATCTCAGATGCTCCGGAAGGGTAAGAAGATCCTGCTCAACATGTGGCACCCTTAAAGTGAAACTCATTAATTTACACGTAGACTTTTTTAACCTTGTATCTTCAGTAATGGTCCATAAATCTTAACTGTTTTGCACAGTTAACAATTTAAGATATTGATATGTCAACGTTTGCATTTAAAAAAAGAAAATCATTTGATATAATGGAGTAGAGCCGCTAGAAGATTTTTCTGATGGAATATGTATTTTCATCCGTTCCTAGGCATGCTTATTTTTATTCATTTTTGTACACAATTGTTTCCTGCATTTCGTGTTGCAGAATGTCGATTTCCATCCAATCCAAAACAAATTCATTTATTTTTTGCTCTACCCAAGCCAAATTGTTCATTTTCAAATAACTCCTTCCCTCTGAAATCAAATTATCTACCATTACTGTTCCAACTGATTCTGTCATATTGCAGTTTGTATCGTCAAAAAGGTCAAATAACCATATTAGTAAGTTCACTCGGTTGTCTATAAAGATTATAAAAATACTTATATTTTAGTGATGGGAGCATGAGTGTTTCCTGATTAAATCTGTATTTCATCCGTTGCTAGGCATCCTTATTTTTTGTACTTCACATTTAAAGTTTTTCGTAAAAGTAGTTTGGATATTTAAATTTTATATTGTATACACATTGACAGGTAATAACTTCAAATTAACAAATTATAAATATTGTATTTGATAAAATATAAAATAAATTCAGCGAAAAAGATTATATTATTTTCATACATTTGAAAGCTAAATGTTGATTTTTAAACACTATAATTTCACATTTCTATAAAACCAAATATATATAGTAGTTCAACAGTTACACAGAAGGTTTGTTCGAAAATAGAACAACCACATGCTTCTAAAACTAAATCGGTACAGGGTATTTATATTAAAAACATGCTTTAGATAACGATGGAAAGGTTTCAAATATCAGTCGTAATAGGTTTTCTCTCCAGTTCTGTAAAACGTACCATATAATTTTTCCATCATCGATTCGACTAGTCTATATTATTTGACAATCGAAAATGTTGTCATATAGTGTAAAGCAAATACGAAATGCATGTACCAATGGTCAATTGCTAAAAAAAAAGTGTGTGGAACCACGTGACGAGGGTAGTACAAAATTGATAATTTATGCTTCACCAAAAAAAGAATAATCATCCCTTCAATACAGGAGTGGGAACCAGGAGAGGAGGGTATTACAAAGGGATAATGTATGCTTCACCAAAATAAAATAATAAGGGGAAGGGATGTGGGAATCGTTCCAAATGCATCCCCTCAATTACAGGGGTCAGTGCATTGAGTCACTAAATTGATTGACGAATTCTTTTTCTTTTTTGATTGTTATTGTTATTTTTTTAGGTTTCCTAAAATTACTTTACCACAGTTTAGTTGAAAGTAGTACTTTTTAACTCTCAACCATACATCAGAAGAACTTAAAAAATTAAATGGGTAAATTGATTGAAGATTAATGCTTTATCTTTTTTTATTCACCTGTGATCTAAGTTTCGTAATGAAATGCACATTCATACACCGAGGGATTGAAGGCATAAAGACAATACAAAACAAATATACACACAATACAAATATCATAACATATTAAGGTGGTATGGGTGTCTTCCTCCATCTTGGATTGTGAAAATGTAGACCATATTTTCTATCAAGTTAGCAAAATTAGATGCAGGAATGCAGATATTTAATGTGAATTTTCATTTTAAAGAACTACATGAAATTTTCCTATTTTGTATTTTAGCCGGAAAAAACGTACGGTGACCCTATCTTTTCTTTTGATATTCTCAAAGCATTGTCTGAAAGCTATCTTTTCCTTAAGTATTTAACAATTCTATCATTTTGTTTAGTTTCTAATCACACAATGGTGTTTTTTTCTGTATAATCCATACAAAATTTGTCATTTTGTCACGTCCTGTAGCTTGAGAAAATGCACGGTGACCTATTATTTTTATTATATTTTTCAACATATATCAATAGATACTACGTTTTTGACAAAGTATGGACAAATTCTATCATTTTTATTTTAGACTCCCATACCACCTTAATCGTCATATATAGAGAAGTAAAACAGTAATGATATTGATGCAGGTCTTGTGTCAACTCTCCGCAGTGCAAATGACTATTTAATGAATGGAACAGTAAGCTGCATAATATCAAATGAAGATAGAAGTAATTGTAATCTATCTGTATTAGACAATTAAAAAATCATGGACATATTATCTAGGTCTTTTTAAAGCTGATAACGTGAAGATTTATTAGTTTTACATTTTCAGAAAAAAATGGGTTTTATCTTCAACCACATGAATATGACAATGTTAACAAATTATATTTTCTCCTTGTATTCTTTTATATTTACCCCTCTCTATTTCCAAGAAATGGTCACTTATTCGAATTATTCATACATTTTTTCGATTTTCAAAACTATTTTTAAAAATGTATTTTTCTATTTCATATTTCATGAAGTCCATCATCTTTTCCTTGACATGGCAACAAACGGTTTAGTCCTACGAGTTACGGCATCAGTTTTTATGTGGTTTGTGTAGCCTCTCCTATGACTTTTTAATTATTAATGTCTATCTTCGTATTGATTTAATTGAACAGTTTTGACATTTCTCCTTCCTTTTAAAGCTCTGTCCCTTACGCACACTTTTCTGTTATTCAGTATGAGACTATATCCATTATAATGGCATACCATTTTTGGATTGGTTGTTTGATTAAGTAGTAGATAATTGATAAGAAGTAGTGGATTCGTAAACGATAATCAACGAACGACTTTAGTCGCGAGTTGATTATCGTTTTCGAATCCACACGTACTACTTCTTAACAATTCTCTAACTTAACCCATTTCTAGTAAAACGACTATCTCTTTCATGATCTGACAATGAATCAACGCAATTTCTTGAAAACAATTTCGTATTTGGTCTTTTTTATTCTCTAATAGCTGGAAATGATCAGATCCTCACGGTTCACATTTATATTTAGTCCGAGATTACTCTGACGTCCAACGGCTGTTTTGCCAGACAAGCTGGGGCCGTGGGACGTCAGAGCTAAAACTAAAAGATGGAAAACTAAAGGTTGGCAGGTAGGTGAAACTTACATAAATGAAGATATAAATGAAAAATGAACAGATTGATGCCCGATTAGTATAATTCCAAGGCCCTTAATCGGCATCAGAAGCGACGAAGCAGCGCATCTATTTTGGGTGGGCAAATATCCACTTTTTAATATGGGACGAGCTCTGACGTCCCACGGCCCCAGCTTGTCTGGAAAAACAGCCGTTGGACGTCAGAGTAATCTCGGACTAATTTATATTTAACTTAATATAAGTTCAATTTAACTTAAATGTGTTGTTATCTCCTCTTTGTGTTACCAGATTTTATATTTGTAAATAATTATTTCATTCAATGTTTGATCATTACAAATAATTTATATTGATTAGATTTTAGTATTTATAATTCATTTCAAAAGACATATAATTAATATTAGGAATTTTTGAAAACCTTTTTGCAAAGTTAAAAAAAAAATAATTACCTACATTAAAAAAACCTTTAATATTTACATATAGTATTTAGCAACCAAATGAGCAAGTCCCGACCGTGCAAGGGCTGTATAGCCCGTCAAGGTCGTCAAAACTTATATTTGTTGAACAGGTTAATGAAGGTCATATCTGCCATTGAATTAAATTTAGAACACACATTCAAATTTACTAAAATCATTTAACATCTAAATTATGGAATGGTATTGGTTGCAAAAATTCGATATTTTTCATTTAAATGCAATATTTTATATTTAATTGGTATATTTCTTCATTTAAATGGTATATTTTTTCATTTAGATGCAATACTTTTTATTCAAATGGTATAATTTTTCATTTAAATGGTATATTTTTTCATTTAAATGCAACATTTTTTATTCAAATGGTATAATTTTTCATTCAAATGGTATAATTTTCGTTCAAATGTAATATTTTTTATTCAATTGGTATAAAAAATCATTTGCATGCAATATTTTTCATTCAATTGGTATCATAGTTTTTTTTATTTATATGCAATAATTGCATTATGGGAAATTTTTGACGTCTTAAGGTCAAATTTGCAACAACGTTTGGATTTCTCCCCTTTCTTTCTAAACATGGGTGACCAATAATAAAAAAAAAAACGCTTCAGAATATCGCCCCTCTAACTAAATCTGGCGTTGTCGCGAGTCCTGCACTAGCTGTTTTATTAAAATCTTGTGGTCCTAGCTAGTATTTCTATTGAAAAATTTCGATGGTCACAACGTTCGGGCCACTTTTCAAAAACTTCCATTGTATATAGATTTATATGAAAGTATACCTTTTTTTAAATAGATAAGACTTTAAATGGTTTTACACTAGTCATTTTTTGAGCCCTTTATATCTTTCTGTTCGGTTTGAGCCAAGGCTCTGTGTTGAAGACCGTACTTTGACCTATAATGGTTTACATTTACAAATTATGATTTGGATGAAGAGTTGCCTCACCGGCACTCATACCACATCTTCTTATATCTATATACAATGTAAACTAGACATTTCTCAGACTGTTTTCGTTTTTTTTTTAAATCCTTTGCCGCGCATGTGTACTGATTGACTACTCAATCTGGAAGAACCAGATTTATGTCAATTCTAGTTGTTATTAGCTTTGAGCAAATTACCAGTAATTGCAAATACTCTTATGTCGGTGCTTTGTGTCTATTGTCTTAAAAATTAGTTTTTTTGTGTGTGTCTCGTTCCGATCTTTTGAGTTACTCTAATTGCAACTGATGCAGGTTGTTATTTTACTGTACTGTTACACCACTGTCCCAGATCCGGGATGGATTGAGTGCTCACAAACATGTTGTTATACTGTTACTCCGCTGTCCCAGATTAGGGGGAGGATTTGGGATCCCGCTAACATTAACCCCGCCACATTATGTATGTATGTGCTTGTCCCAAGTCAGGAGCCTGTAATTCAGTGGTTGCCGTTTGTTGCTTTGTTATACATATTTGTGTTCGTTATTTTTTTTTTGTACATTAATTAGGCCGTTAGTTTTCTCGATTGAATTGTTTTACATTTGTGATTTCGGGGCCTTTTATAGCTGACTATGCGATGTAGGCTTAAATTATTGTCGAAGGCCGTACGGTGACTTATAGCTATTGATTTCTGTGTCATTTGGTCTCTTGTGGAGAGTTGTCTCATTTGCAATCATACCACATCTTCGTTTCTATATCAACCCTGCCATATTCTTTATTTACCTGTCCCAGGTCAGGAGCCTGTAGTTTAGTGATTTTCGTTGGTTCATGTCTCGACTCATATTTGATATTTTGTAAATTGTTTCGTTATGTATAATTAGGCTGTTAGTTTTTTCGTTTGGATTGTTTACATTTTCATGTCGGGTCTTTTATAGACGACTTTACAGTATCAGGTTTTTGTCATTATTGAAGGCCTTACGATTGTCTATAATTGCTTAAATCCACTTCATATTTGAACTCCGGTGAATAACTGTCTTATTATCAACCACATTCCATCTCTTCGTTTTTATATTATATACCTGACTTCTAAACTCGTGTTTTAATAAACAAGCATGACATATTTGTCACTGGGTGTTAAAATTAGCAACATACAATCAATCAATTTACACTTGTGTTAAATAAGAGCCATTTTAAATTTATTTATTTGTTCGGGTGGGGGACAGAAGGATTTCATATATGAATATGGTTGCTTGGTAAGAGGTGAAAAATAGGCATGATTAGAGTCAGATTGGAATGAATAATAATGCCCTCCTTTCCCTTCCCCATCCTTCATTTATAAATTTAAACTGACCACCATGGAATACCCCAATAGTGTTGAAAGTAGCGTTAAAAGATAAATTAAAACATATCCTCAATCCTGAAACAAAACAGGACACTTGCAAATTATGCTCCTTTTTAAAAAAGTCACTAAGACTGAGGACAGGGAGTCCTTGATATAATTTGAATCTCTTATATATATATATATATTGATATTGATTTAAAGAAAGACAAGGATTATAGTTCAAAGTGTCTACATTGTTTATTTTCATTGTTTTATATATGTAAACTGTATATTATGTATCATGTTTTAAGCCATTGGCCCATATGGGTGTAAAGTGCTTTTCAATAAAGTTTAAAGTTAAACACTAATCAATCAAAATCCCTTCCCTAGAATATCAAATAATTGTCCCTTAACTGTTATTGTCCGTGTAGTTCTTATATTTATCCAGCGTGTCGTCCTAATGTCATACCATAAAAACGTTTATATAAAAAAAAAACGCTACCCAATAATATGTTTTTAAAAACGCCTTGCCCCTACCTTTTTTTCCAAAAAAATGTCATTATCAAATATATAAACAAAAATAGATAAGGGGCGGGAGCAAACCTACAGATAACATAAGAAAGAAATGATGAAATATACAGAATAAGTTTCCGGTTGCCTTATGTCCAGTGGCAAATATGTCACGCATGTTTAAGACAAATATAATTTATCCTAAATTGTCTTTTTTAAAGAATTAGTTCCGGAGTATAGCAGCTTATGTCTCTACTTGTCACGGACTGTAGGGGAGTTTCTCCAGAAAGGGTTTTTATTGGAGATGTTTTTGCAATGCACGCAGGCATCTGTTTCTATCCATGAACAAGTTGTGTGTCAAATTAATTATTATTACTTGTCACTCACATTTTTTGCTCGACCTGGCCATTATTGTCATTAATAGCCAGTGCGCGAACTCGCACGAACGCCAAATTTAGTTAGAGGGACGATAATCTAACGCATTTTTTAATTCTTGGTCACTCAAGTTTAGAAAGAAAGGGGAGAAATTCCAAATAAATACCGACCAATCACAAACGTTGTTGCAAATTTGACCTTAAGGCGTCAAAGAATTTCCCATGGTACAATTATTGCATATAAATAAAAAAACTATTATACCAATTGAATATAAAAATATTGCATTCAAATGACATTTATACCAATTGAATAAACAAATATTGCATTTGAATGAAAATTATACCATTTGAATGAAAAATTATACCATTTGAATGAAAAATTATACCATTTGAATAAAAAATATTGCATTTAAATGAAAAAATATACCATTTAAATGAAAAAATATACCATTTAAATGAAAAAATATACCATTTAAATGAAAAATCATACCATTTAAATAAAACATATTGCATCTAAATGAAAAAATATACCATTCAAATGAAAAAAATATACCATTTAAATGAAGGAATATACCAATTAAATATAAAATATTGCATTTAAATAAAAAATATCGAATTTTTGCAACCAATACCATGCCAAACTAAATGATGTGTAAATTTCGCAATAATACCACTTCACTAGACACCAGTTGAGGATAAAAGAGATACAATGATTGGTATTAATTGAAAAAATTATATATCCATTTTGTGGAAACTAATTTCCTTTCATTATGTTTTGATTATTTGAACGTAATTACATTTGGCATCCATCGGTAATCAGTTAATGAACTAGTATTATTTGTGGGATCACGATATAGCCTTTTTGTGCTTATGCGGCGTAAAGCAACCAACAATCAATCAGTATTATTTGTAGTACGCATTCTGAAACCCAAGCAGAATGTCTTATACTACACATGTACAATATATAATTATGTCAATTTTGCAATGTATCATGTAAGCTGTTCATAGCCGGGATCGTCTAGTTGTTGGTACCGAAACGAATAACTGTGATAATAACACTGCCAAGTTCAAGCCTAGTACCCGGAATGATTTTTGTTGTAAGATTTTTCTCTACCAAAATATTGTTTTTAATCTTAGAGGCATCTATATTTCATATTTACTATAAAAGGTTGATGATTTTTTTTCTGGTTTTAACGTCAAATAAGTAGTTTTACAGTCATAGCTTATCACACTCTATCCACAGACGAGTCAGTTAAATGTTGATGTGTATTTGGACCATTTATAATCAAACAAAGAAAAACTTAGTGATCATAGTATGATATCATTATAATCATAGATCCAAAAGTAAGCATTTACAATGATGAAAAGGGCCTTGTACGTTAAAAGTGATAAGTGTAATGTGTACATGTATGTTTATTTTGTCAAGGAATTATACTAATAAGTAATACATGTATATACAATTCTTTGATTTTATAGTGTTTATATATTTTATTAGATAACAAAAAGACAGAAATACAGTTTATTGACATGCATAATTGATTGACAGATATAAGCAAAAAGAGTGATAATTAAATAATAATTTATATCAGCACTCGTGGTCTATTGGTATCATGCATAGACTACAGATGTTACTGTCGAAAATACGCGCGAGTTCGAACATTTTCATTAGTCGCTCGTTTTTGAGAGGATACCATATCGTAAGTTAAAAGTTTAAAGTTATTATATAAGTTATCTTAAGTTAAAATAGTGGTCAGTGGATTCTTGAAAAATAATCCACTGTTAGAACAATAGAGTGACGTCAGAGAAATAGGTTAATTGGTGCCACCTTTTCACAAAAGGTATAACAGCAGTGAGGTATCACTTTTCGGAACTATATACATATAAATGTACAATGAATATTATATGTAAAGCATATCAAACTAAAATTAACTCATTATATCATGTGTCGATCACCTGTAGCTGTTGCGGTTTGGGGTCGTTTTGGAAATCGTATAAAATAAGATTAAAATCATAATACATAGTATTAGATACCATTATGGTGATTGAGTCCAAGTTTGTTTCAATTCGCCCATTAGTTAAATTAAAATCAGGTCATACCATTGACAATAGTAACTGAAGACATTTTGGTGCTTCGTATTGTTTTCTGTTCAGTGTGAGCCAACGCGCCGTGTTGAAGGCCGTAATTTGAAAGTAATAGTTTACTTTTTTGCACATTGTGACTAGAATGGAGAGTTGTCTTATTGGTACTCAAACCACATCTTCTCATTACTAATCATTCATATTTTTTATTTAAATTTCCCGGATGAGAACATATTTGGATATGATTTGACTCGAGTAAAGTGTGACTATTATGTATGATAGGTATAATTTAAAGATAGGGCAACATGATTATAACTTTATCTAAAATATAGTTTAACGTTTTTAAGTAGGCCCCAAATCATTATTTCGATAGCTACATGTATTTATTTCAAACAAAGTGTCAGACAAATAAAATACTATTCTTGGTATCTTATTCTCCTTGCATGAAATTAAAAAAACATGTTTTTTCTGCACTGGGGGGCGGAGGAAAATCAGTACACGAGGATTGTTCAGCTCAGTCGTCAAAACTTCGCAATTGTCATTACAAACTTATAGACTTGAAAATTAATCATCAACTAAGGTAACAACTTCTTCAGGCAAAGATTAAGAATATTGCGAACGAATATGAGCTTACATAAAATAATAAAGTAATACGCTTTTGAAAATTCCTAATGATACGAATAATAGTAACCACTTGAAATTTGATATTTTTAACCTTCGAAACTACATTAAACTGCTGTTGTTGACACCATTTTCATTCTTATTAAGAAATGTGAAATTTGAAAATAGATCCAAAATCAATATAACATATATTTCTTGATATTTTTCAATCATTATTTTTATTGTATTTATTGGTTTGTGATTGGGACAGTAATCAGTTAATCATTTAGGACCACACTTCCTGGTTACCACTGGATGTTAAACAATCATTCAATAAAATTGAATTTCTATCTTTAAGATTTCCCGACTTCTTTAGACTTCCACAAATGGCAAATTCTAGATATTTTTTATTTTTTTTTTTTACCTATGTTTGCTTCTGATGTTGTTCGATTGATATCTTGGTGAAGTATAACGTATACATTCGTATATAAAAAAAACTTCAATTGACCACACACATAAGGAAAAGTTCTGATGTACCTGGTTTATTCAAGCTTATGTTTTTCAACAAAACATCAAATAGCAATGTAAAGAAGTCTGATGCATTGTGTGTAATTTGAGATGTCATATTTCCTACCAGAAAACGACTCTCCTCGAAATATACAAGTTTAAGCAATCGTTGTCATAAAATAAAAATAATGCTAACAATAGTTAGTCAAAAGTATATTTTGGTGACTAAGTGCTAGAAAAAATAATTGCACAATTCTTTTTATAATGTCAATTGACTTCTTGATATCGTGAAAAGTGTTCGTCCTTATTCTGAAAAAAAAAATGTTTCTTTGTAGGTGACATTTAAACCCACGAATCCGAGTTTTTAAGACTTTGCGTGCTATGAATTTAACATAATTGACATTTTACATGTGGTCAACATCTACATTACTTCAATTGTTAGTAAATGTGAAAGTATAAAATTTCAATTTAATATAAACATTTAAATCTGTTACAATATACCACGCATAGTCATCATGCAAATATCTATTCATTCTTTTTAGTTTCGATATTTTAAAAAATACCCACACATTTCTAAACGAAAACAATATTATACATTTCGTTATATTTCTAACTCTAAAATGACAATAAACACATATAGTTGATAGTATAAGAAAAGTTCTAACATATTATTAATGTATAAATGTACAATAATATGTCAGATTTGTTCTATTCCTGTAAGAACAATATATCGACCTTTTTTAAAAAAAACAACAGAAAGACACACAGCAGTATAGGGAAAAATCCTAGATCACTTATACATGAAAAACACGATCCCCTACCCCCACCCAAAGAAAAGTGATAAATAAAACAATAGCAAAAACCGGGTGCTTCAATAGGGTAATTAAATCCTGTCCAATTTTTATTTCGAATGTAGCTAATAATGCTGCGATGGATGCCCAGGATAAAATATAAAGAAAGAATTCTTAGTAACTTATATAAAAAAGTACCAAACTTTAAGGTTTATTCCAAAAGCGGGAGTCCACAAATAATTACGAAACCATGGTAATAATGCTTAGAAAAACTGAACTCCGAGGAAAATTCACAACAGAATGAAACAAAAGCTCAAACACATCAAACATTGTCAAATGAATTGTTAACAACTGTCGTATTCCTGACTTGTGTGAACAAAACAAACAGACACAATGACGTAAGATGTCATAAATAGGGGCATAGCAGTCAGCATTGTTGTATAATCGTAATCGCTAAGAAAACAAACAAATTTGTAACAAAGAAGCACAAACAGACATAATTAAAAATCTACATCTATATTTAAACATATATTTTACATTTTAAAAAGAAAAACTTTCAACTGTTCACAAACCATTCCCTCTGCTTTAAATATATATAATTAATTGGAAACTATTTGTTTACAAGTACCCTTTTCTATGTTCGTTGGTCAATGCATTTCTATGATCATATGTTTTAAAAATATGTTTTTGAACTAACTGTATATATGTTGTAAAATAAAATAAAAGAATGTTATCGTTCATGTATTCAGTCTCCTGCATTGCTATATAGTTTAGAGATAAATCAAGAAAAAAGCTCCTTATTTTACGTCTTTAAGGATGTATCTAAGGTAAAATTAAATAAATCAAGAACTCAAAATTGATACTTTTAGCTGGAAGAATATTGGTTAAGGGTCAAAATTAGCTAAAAATATTGATAGGTCATGGAGCTCCTTTTCGAGATATTTGATTTATAAATATGACTTCGACTTTTACCTTATATTTGCAGTGCTACTATTTGGGTCTAAAATCAAAAGAAAGAAAACAAGAATTTGCTTAAATGTTGTCAAATGACCTTTTATGAGCTATTAAGTCTTAAGTTTAAAAATAAATAGGTGTTATGGGAAAAAATATTTTACATTATATCGGATGGAAAAACACCAAGTCCGAACATTTGACACTTATCCCAAAACCTCACCAAAGTAAATCATTAAAGGAGGATTACTACAGACTGAAACTGATATGTTCTCTTAGACAATACATTTATCTTACTTTTTGCCCAATCATAATCATGCTTTACAGAGCAGTTTTTCATTAAAGGAAAGAAAAAGAAATGTTAATCTTTTAATAAAATTAAACTCGACAAAAAAGTTTCTCAAACACTTGAATTTGCATTTTAGCAAGTTGATGTACCAATTCATATAGTCAATAAAGGCAACAGTAGTATACCGCAGTTCAAAAGTCATCAATTGATTGAGAGAAAACAAATGCGCGTTAATCTATTATTTCATATCTTGATCTTTTACTCAATATTGACACAGATGGACGACTTCACACGAACATTTATGACAAACGGGACGATTTCAACTTCCCAATTATCAATTTCCAATTTCTCAGCAGTAACATACCCTCTGCCCCTTCGTATGGTATTTACAAATCTCAATTGATACGTTATTCTCGTGCATGTTCACACTATACGGACTTCATATACAGGAGTGTGCTCCTAACGCAGAAACTGCTCCAACAAAGTTATGAGAAAGACAAATTAAAAATGACACTCCGTAAATTTTACGGACACCATCACGAATTGGTTGATCTATGCGATGTTTCTTTGTCCAAACTAACTATGGACATTTTACAACGTGTTAGATTGTGGTTTGTCATTACGTCGTCTGATCTTTTTATCACCGGACGTGAATTATTCCCGAATGTGACTGTTTTGCTGATTGTGAATTGTATTGCTTTAAGACGTGGCACTGTACTTTTCCATCCCAAAATCATTTGTTGAGTTTTGATGTTGTGTTTGTTGCTGTCATTGGATTTTGTGAAATGTCTTAACGTTTGTAGTTGTAAATCGTATTTTTTCTGTTGTATTCGTGTGTTGTGTTGAGTATAACTAATCATCCAGTTCATTTGGTAGATTTTATTTTGGATCAACGATATTTACACGTTATATTTGATTTGCAGTTTGATCACTAGTAACACCGACAAAGCTAGATAATACAATTAATTGTCTAATTACTACTACAATTAGATATTAATTAGCATTATAATTTTCACTGTTATTGATATAAGTTACACGGGTTTCATTCGGTTTAACGAGAGAAATCTTGAAAGAATATATAACGGGGTTCAAGTATTGCGAGAGGATCGTGAAAGCACTGGTACCGGATCGTGAAAGACATATAAAAGATCAGTCAATAATCTAATATAATTAATTACACAGACAAAATTACAACAAAATAAAACTGTCTGTCAAAATGGTTCAATATTGTGATCAGTATGTGAGAAAATCCAGTTTTTAAAGTACATTGTTTTTACAAAACGACAAAAGACAGATTGCTTTTCGACATTTCAATGACATAAAAAATGTAAACAAACATGATTTTTTCACAAATTCGAATAATATAAACTACTTTTATCCTAATGAGGGCATTCAATTTGAATGAATCAAATGTTTCTCGTAGTTATTTTGTACAAACATAATCTGAAACTTGGTAAAAAAAGAAATATTAACACAAAATTGATTTTTCGGATCGTGAAAGATCACGTACTGCTTTTTGAAGATCGTGAATAGGATCGTAAAAGATCTGATGCTACGGAGACGTTCAAATTGTTCTCCAATTATATGAAAAAAACTATATTGGCCAAGATCCTTAATAACTTTAGGTATTTTAAAGTATCAATATTTTCAGAAAATCTACCCTGTAATGATGATTTGGTGCCACACAACTTCCGATATCACTGTAGGACATAGTGCAGTCGACAAAAAAGCAAATTTTATATTATCTTGGAACAGTTTATCAAATTATATATGTTCCTTATATTATCAACCAATGTAAGTATATTTTTATTATCCTGCAAGTTACACCCGGCACTTGAAACGTTTGTTTAAACATGGACATCGAAGAGGAGCCAAAAATAAACTGGTACGCATAAAGAAAATCCATATTATCGCTTGCTCACGATTTAAGCGCGGTAACAGGAGATTTTAGTTGTACAAGTACAAATAATGCAAACAAATGATATTTGTATAATAGTTGGCTGATTGTAGGATGAAAGTTTTTAATGTCGTGTAAAGTACTCACTAAGCACGAGTTATAGGATAACTACGTTTTGTATATTGGATCCTATAATCACATGTCCAGGATTCATCTGACCTCATTTCATGGATGAAGATTAAGTTGTGTGGTCAAGTCCGTATCGAGGATTCGTTAAGCTTTAGGACACCTGTCTGTTGTTATGATCATAAGGTGCACATTTTCGACTTCTGCAAGGTTTCAAATAACGTTGACCTCATTATCATGCATCATTTAGAAATGTACGTTTGATGTTGTTTGGCCTTTTGTAAGTATACCTGCATGCTATAGCGCCACGGTATTTGGTGTATGGTGTACATTTCTGTTTGTATATTTCATATATGACGTCAATTGTATTTGATGTATTGAATGATAGTAAGATGTCTATGTCTGGCTATCGGTCAAGGTTCATATACCTTATGTTCCGAATTAATTGGCCAAACATAACTTTTACATTTGTCAGTTGCTAAAGCACTATAAATATCGGAACACCTATATTTGGTGGACGGAATGTTTGTAGAGATCTTTATGGCTCATCTGACCTTGACCTCTTTTTATGAACCAATGACAATCTTATAAGCGTATTTAACACTTCTATTAAAACCTTTAATATTACACCCGTTCAACAAACATACTATCATAAGTGAGCAGACAAGACATTTTAGCATTTGCGCTCTGTTATTCTTTAGTCTGTAGTATATATTATCTCATTAGAAATCAATCCATATCTGCTACGTTGTATATAAAGATACATAGAACTTAAGACAGTACTGTTGCACAAAATGTTGGTTATCGTTCAATCTCAAATTGTTCATAAAAGATGCTGTTTTTGTTATAAGTTTTTAGTTGATACTTAACATTTTGGTTTAAGCGATGCATACCCATATTATTGGCTAAATAGTGGTGATCTGCCTGAATTGTACAAGACCGATTCTCAGAGCTGAATTTTTCACACTGATTTAGACACGTGTTTAGTTGTTTTTAACTTTCGAGGTAAAGTGTTGACTTAAAAACAATAATAGCTTTAATATTCATTCTAATCAAAATAGTTACAGGATTCAATAAGTTGCAGGTATATCAAATGGTAAAAGAAATATTGACTTCTGATTATTAATATTAAGTCTGGTCACGCATTATCTTTCACGATCAAAATAATGCGTTGCCTGATCTTTCACGATCAAGTTTGATAAAAATTCAACAAAATTCAAGGATTTCATAAACAAATTAATGCTTTTAATGGAAGAGCATACTTTTATTTTACTGTTCTATCAGATACATCAAAGATTGAATTTCAAATATATCATGATATATTGAAATATGACCATTATAGGTACAAATAGCGTGTTTTTTTTTTTAAATCAATTCCCTAGACATGCATTGCGCCTTTTTTATAAAGTACTTCATATTTTCTTTATCTTATTGCACAGTAATTTTGAGATAGTTGAACCATTTTGACAGACGAATTTTTTTGTTCGATTTGTTCCGCGTTTTGAAAATTAAGCGATTTTTTCACAGATTCTGAACTAGAATTTGCATCTAATGTCTTTCACGATCTGGCACCAGAGCTTGCACGATCGTCTCGCTATACTTTACCCCCGTTAGATATTCTTTTACGATCATTTCTCTCGTTAAACCGAATGACACCTGTGAGTTAGATACGTAATATAAATCTCATCCTGAATTTCAGCCAAATTCTTTCTTAATTTTTGGAAATCGTTTTAGAAATTCAAATGTGACGTCACTTTGGGCGTTGCAATTGCTTTGTCTAACACGGTTGTGATTTTGTAATGTATTCGTTTTTATTCTATAGCTTGTCGCCACTTCAGTTTAATCATGTATATGTATTATATAGTCATTTTATAAAATTTACCTATTGTAAAACTATGTATTATTGTTGATAATAATGTTTTTTTTGTCCCAGACGGAAAAAAATGGCCGTATTGGTCACAACTTTTTATAACTGTTGGTGCTCTGCGATCTTCAACTTTGTACTTGTTTTGGATTTCAAACTGTTTTCATCTGAGCATAGTTTTGTGTGGACGTAACGCACGTCTGGTGTATAAACATTTTTAACCTGGTACCTGTTGATGGCTATTATTCGTTTGTTTCTCTGCCCTTTATTTTCTCCCATTTATTTATTGTAGCCCTGTCGTGTAATGTTGTCATTTTAATGTTATAATTCACATTGCCATTCAAGCGGGAGGTTTGGCATGCCACAAAACCAGGTTATATCCACCATTTTTTCATAAAATGCCCTGTACCAAGTCATAAAATGGCCATTGTTACATTATAGTTCGTTTCTGTGTGTGTTACATTTTGGTGTTGTGTTTCTGTTGTGTTGTAGTTGTATTATATTTGATACGTTTCCTTCAGTTTTAGTTTGTAACCCGGATTTTTTTTTTTTTTCTCTATCGATTTATGAATTTCAACCAGCAGTATACTACTTAGGAGATAACTGTTTTGTATTTTAAGCTCCGACGGCATCAAATGGGGATTTGATGGTCGCAAATTAAGTTTACTGGCGACGCGTTAGCGGAGACAGTAAACGGGTATTTGCAACCATCAAATCCCAAATTGATGCCGTCGGAGCTTAAAATACAATATTGTTATCTCCATTCTAATGAAACTGACAGAAAACAACATTAAAACATGTATTCAAAATCTGTTATATGCCGTCTGCACTTGCGCGAACGTTCCATAGCATCAATTGCCAATTGATGCCAAGTAAATAAGTGACGTTATCCAATCAAAATGAGCGTTACAAACGTTGTTGCATTAGAATGTTGCTTCTATTCCTTCTATTTAGTCTAATAATTTCATTTTCACTCAGTTTTAGAAACATTCACTCATTTTCATTTCCACTGAGTGGATACTACATACTCATTATAAAAACTGCCCTATAATACTATAGTACTTTTTTTACAGCATAAATAAACAGCTCCAAGAATATTGTTTTGCTTTGTTATATCAGTTTGCTATCCCCGTGTTGATAAAACATTGAGAACCGCCATGTTTCAAGAAAATCTGCGCTATAGTTTTTATTTCCTTACTTATAATTTCTTTTGCTGTGCTGGTTATAAACGGTAATAAGTCTTTGAAAATATAGATTCGGTTTTCCGTTGCACTCACCATATTGGCGTGTATGATCCAAAAGCGAGATATTTATATGATCTGAATATTTAAAGGAGAAACTTAATGGCCTATCCGAGAAATGACACATAGGCTTCGTGTATGACTCCTAAATCTTTAACACAACCACTTGTCAACTTTTAATTTTATTTAAAAATACATAACCATCGTTTGCACTTATAACATGGGTTTCAAGTAATGATAAATATCCTATGACCAGAAATTACTCTAGACCAGGAGGTACAGACTTTTGTTATCTTGAAAAAGTAGAAAACAAACTCATTGTTACTGCAAAGGTGTCAATATGAATAACCTATATCCTAGTATTATTCTTATATCAGTTGGATTGATTGATTGATTGTTGGTATGTTAAGCGAAAGCTTTGGGCTTTTTCGTGGCGATCAGTTATTATGAGTGGAGAAAGCCGGAGTGACCGGAGAAAACCACCAACCTTTGAACTGATAGGAAAAATTTTGCATTTTGACGGATAAAGCATTTTGTCATGTTGTAAAAATGCGTGAAAATAAGAATTTTAACATAGTTTTCTTTGCATTGTGTTTTTGGTATCAAAAGTTATTATTATAATGAGTAGTTAAGAGTATCAAAAGCTATTTTTTTTATGAGTAAGTTTTGATTTTTTTATCAAGCAAAAAGAATTTTGTTCGGGTAATTATCTTTTAAAGATTTCGAAGAATGCTATTAGAGACATTTTTCAGTCGTATAAGAATGAATTATGGAAATGTATGGATTTGGATTAAGATTAATTCATGTGAATATTTTTTGGCAACAATGGTCATCAGTTTAATTTATTTAGGATATAGCGAAGTGCCCTCAACCGATGAAATTGTATGATTTTATGTTTCTGAATTGTGAACAAATAAAGAAATGATGTTCTTAATAAAGGATTGACCGTTTGTTTGGGCATACTTAAAGTTTAAAACAAAGAGTTTCTATGAATGAGTTACAAATGCTCCAAAGCCCATTTACCAGCTTGAAAGAATTTGTAATTAAAACTGACTAAAAGTTGAATTTTGAAATAAACAAATTAGATTGTACTGGTGCAGTGATAATAATACCGTAAACGTTGTAATGGGAATATTGTAAACTTCAAATTACTACAAAACAATATCAAAGCAACGCAATAAAAAAAAAATAAGATTAAATAAAACATAAAACTTTTACACCACTGGGTCGATGCTACTGCTGCTGGACGTTTCGTCCCCGAGGGTATCACCAACCCAGTAGTCAACACTTCGGTGTTGACATGAATAATGTGGTTTATTCTATAAATTTCCTGTTTACAAAACTTTGAATTTTTCGAAAAACTTAGGATTTTCTTATTTCATAGATTACCTTAGCCGTATTTGGTACAACTTTTTGAAATTTTGGCAAATATCCGATATCATCTGTGAGACGATTATTCTATAATAGTCAACCAACTTGAGTTGGCGTCCGTAAAATTTACGAAGGGATGATTTTAACTTCACCATTTGGAACTCTTGGTTTGATAGCTTCCTTGTGAGCGGCAACCCTCTATCAAGGAAATCATGATAGGAAATACAAGCGCGGGAATATCGTATCAATCGGGATATATATATATATGGAATGTTGTTTCATAGAAATGGAAAGTTCACAATTCGGAAGCTGAAATATTCTCTTTTGTCGTAAAGTTTTGTTTTCGACCGACCCTCATTGTCAATTTCTAAGGACAAAGGAGAAGGGTCATTAAGGGCCCAATCTCAAAACTAGTGTTGTGAAGGATTTCCTGGTGAAACAAACATGACTATGCCATAAAATGTGATTTTCTAACATTTTTGGTAATTTATTCACCATTTTGGGGCAAAAAAGTAAAAAAAATCAAGAAAAAGTGAGAATTTCTGGATTTAAGTCATAACAAATTTATTAAACACAAGTTAAATGTATCCAATAATGAATATGTTATATAACAACACCAACAACTATATCAGAGTTTTTAATTGACATTTAACTGCAGTCAAATGTCATTTTTGGGGCAAAAACCATTAAACATGTTTAATATATACATAAAATGAGGATTTCTGGGATTATTTGATAACAAACACTGAACAATTAGTTAAAATAACAAGTATGGTGCATATGTATTGAATTGATACAGTTTACAATATCAAAGTTATAAAAATACATAATCAAAGAGCTGATAGCTCTGAGGTGGAAGAAGGTGAATAAAAGGTAACCTGAATTTCCATAAAAGCAGCCCCACTAACCCAGCCTGCTTTGTTCCATTATCGTTATGACCTTTTTTTTTCTTCAAACAAGAATGTGTCATAAGTACATGGATTTCCCATCCGTACAATCATTTTCAATGTTCAGTGGACTGTGAAAATTAGGTAAAAGCTTTAATTTGGCAGTAAAATTAGAAAGGTCATATCATAAGGAACACATGTGTACTAAGTTTCAAGTTGATTGGATTTCAACTTCATCAAAAACTACCTCGACCATAAACTTTAACCCGAAGCAGGACGGACGGACAGACCAGAAAACATAATGCCCATAAATGGGGCATAAAAATAGTAAGACTTGTTACATACCCGCCAACTTTTGAAAGTTCCAATGGGAATTTTTAGTACGCGACAACAATTTTAAAGGTTACAATTTTTAGCGAAGTATTTTGCACTATCTGGATTGTCTAGAAAAAGTGTCATATTTGTATGATGAACTTACATTCTCGGTGGTTAACGTCTCTCGATGGTTAACTTTAAGTGCCAACCAACTTACATGCCTTTAGTTTTTAGTTATTAAATCGGTAGAAAAGATAAACATGTAGCTAGCAGACCAGGGTTTATTTTCTTGTGTAAGAATATTAGATGCTTGTTGAAATTTCCAATTTTTGATTAAGCACAAAGATGTACCTTTAACAGGTTGGGAACAACACTCCAAATGAGGGGTAACCCTCATTGGAAGAACATTTAAAACCACTGTAAAAAATTAGCAAGTTCAAAATCTAGCATGTTAGAATAATCTTCAGAGAAAACGTTTTTGATTGGCTCTTTAATTGATCATGAGAAACACAGAATTTGATTGGCTGAACACGATTGACTTACCTTGGGAACAAAATAAGGAACAGATGACTTTCAATAATCATGTTTAAGAGTTTTTTAACGATACCCTTTATATTAATATTTTTTTATAAATGCAAACGTCATTTAAAGAGAATGAACACAGGGCGAACGTACTATACGGGCGAAAGAACTCAGGACGAACAGACCAAGGGCGAGTTGTCCCGATACCAAATTCACGCATGCGTACTACAAATATCTACAGTAGAAACATCCGGTTACAAGTAAACAAATAACGTTCATGTAGATGAGATGAAATCTAATAATTTACATAAATAAAAGGGTACATATTTACGATAGTGATTGTTTTTCAATCCTAATTTACAAATTAAATGATTCAGATGCTTAATCCTATGTAAAAATCGGTGTCAGGAATCGGAAGTTGTTATGACATTGTAATACACAGACACAAATGCGGCATACGGAGGTTCAATGATTTTAAAGTCATAGGCTTCAGAAGACATGAAGTCTTCTTCCACCAAAAATGCATTTTATAGTAATTTTTTGGCATAATAATGTACAAATCTTCAAAAATGATTTAAATGTTCGGCTGTTAGCTTTTCGGGTGAATGTTAATCCAGAGAAACGCGTCGGATGCACGTCATTTACAAAAGGTTGTTTCATTTTTATCGTTTAGATATGTATTATTGGTCGGTTCGAATCACATAACTTTTGCCATATATGGTTTAATATCGGTTATAAAGTTTATTGTAACATTTTCAGCCATTTTGCATACTCCGAAAAAAGTATTACTGTGATGTAGATTCTCTAAGTAAATTAAAACATATTTTCACACACAAAAATTCGTTAAAACTTAGTACTTTGTAAACCTTTTCAACCTATATAGTTTTCATCGCATTATTATGTGTTTCTATTGATCAATTCAACACTAATGGTTCACCTACGTCATATAATTAATTAACTTAGCCGGCCCGGTACTAATTTGACAGCACAACGTTTTTACAAGAGTCACCTTTAGTGAAGCTCGAGGTCAAAGTTTTAAGCTTTTGAAAATTCCTAATGGAACGAATAATTGTAACCGCTTGAAATTTTAACCTTCGAAACTACCTTAAACTGTTGTTGTCACTATTTTTATTATAATTAGATATCGCAAGACGTGTAAAATTTAAAAATTAATATAAAAAAAACATTCTGTGCAGAATGATATTTTGATCAGCTTTCGGTATTTTTGTTATTTTATTTTATTCTGTAAAGAAGCTTGATTGTTTATGTTTAATTCTTAGATATCATGTTTTAACATTTATAATTGAGGCAACCCTTATAAAAACTATATTGGTCATGGTTTAACATTTATAATTGAGGCAACCCTTATAAAAACTATATTAAGGATTACAATAGTAACTCAAAGGTATATTTTGGTGATTAAGTGATAGACAAGTAAATGAACATATCTTTTTATACTGTACATTGACTTCTTGAACTCGTGAAAAGGATTCGTACTTTTTTAATATTGTTGTTTTCTGGGTGTCATATAAAACCATAATACTTGTTTGAAATTTTAGTGAGAGAAATAAGTAAAAACAACAAAAATAAACCATGTTTGCCAAGTGTTACTTCACATGCTATGAACTATACATAATTATCATTTTACATGTGGTCTACATCTACATTACCCTAATTATTAGTATCATGTTAAACTGTAAAATGTCAATTTAATATACATTTATGTTATAAGACATCACGCACAGTCGTCATGCAAATATATATCAATTCTTTTATTTCGATATTATTGAAAATACGCACAAAAATTTTAAAACAAGTAAATTATTTACATTTTGTTTTATATCTAGCTTTAAAATGACAACAATCAAAAGCCTGATAGTACAAGAAAAGGTTCTGTCATATTATTAAAAAAATATGTTGACCTACTTTTCTAAAACAACCGAAAGGCAGTTTAGAAAAAATCATAGATCACTAACACATCAAGACCAATACAACTCCCACAAAAAAAGTAATAAATAAATCAAAAACAAAAACAAAAACTGGTTGCTTCAATGAGGTAACTAGATCATATCCAATAAGGTTAATTCAAAAAGGGAAGGTCCATAAAAAATACAAAACCATAAGTTCGCCGATGGTGATGCTTGGATAAACCTGGATTTTGAGCTTCCTTAAATTCTTCCTTGTATGACAGTTGTATACATTTCCGTTATATTAACAAAATTGTGTGAAAAGAAAAATCACAAAAATACTTAACTGTGAGGAAAATTCAAAACGAAAAGTCCATAATCAAATGGCAAATGAAAAACTCAAACACAACAAACGAATGGATAACAACTGACATATTCCTGACTTGGTACAGCCATTTTACTTAATATGTAGATAATTGTGGATTAAATCTGGTATTATATCAAGCTAAACCTCTAACTTGTATGCCAGTCCCATCAAATTCCATTTTTTTTAACAACGATGCGTGAACAAAACAAACAAACAGTTTGGGTCAAATTGTCATAAAATGGGGATACAGCCGTCAATATTGCGTTATTATCTTCAACACTATAAAACTAAATAAATGTGTAACAAAGAAACACACAAAGAAATGTATATAAAGCACAAACAAACATAATTGAAATGATCATGTATGGATCTTTTACCATACAAAGATTCTTCTAATATATGAAACACACAGGATGCTAACCCTTACTTTAGACTAGCTTGTAAGTATGTCCGGACTTGAAAGAGTATATTTGCCTCAGACAGTCACACTCTTTCTTGATACTATTAAACAAAAGTCAATTTCCATTTTCAACTGCTTTAATAGTTACCCAAGGTACCAGGGTAAGTATTATTTGATATGCCAGATGCACGTTTCATCTACATAAGACTCATCAGTGATGCTCTGTTTAAATTAGCTATAACGCCAAACAAGTACAAAGTTGAAGAGCATCGAGAATCCTAAATTCAATAAAACTTTTGCCAAATGCGACTAGGGTTTGCCTGGAATATAAAAATCTTTAGCAAATCTGCTTTAGATAGATAATGGTTAATATAGTTCAGTTTCTATTTTGACGGCTTCGATCCTCTTTTTACAGATAATGGTATCAGAAGACATTATTTCTTATGAGTAGAAAACTGGTAAAGTTTCAAAAATATTTCGAGCAAAAATTGCATTTGGTTTCGGGAGAATTTTTTTGATGTTTTGTTTTCAAATAATACTTTAGAGACATATAATCGAGTTTGTGTTGCTAGCAGACATTTATGGATACAGCTAAAGATTATGCCATAAGAATACATTTTGACAACGAATGGTCGTCAGATTAATTTTTTTATTAACAAACAAACTTTATAAAAATATAATAGTGTCAGTTAACACTTTTTTAAACTCTTCCCAATTTGAAAAGGGAATGACCTCACTGTATTTCTGTGATTATCATTATGTATTTTGCGCCACATTTTGACAATTTCGCAGTTGAAACTGTCAGACATGTCGCTTAAATGTTAACACTTTTTATTAGTGTCACAAGTACCTATCCAAACTTCAACAGAAGAGTCGTAAAATTTTTTTAAAATATTACATTTCGAAAAGGTTGTTCACGAACAATTTCCTCTGCTTTTGTTAAATAACATTGTTTGAAAACTTTTTGTTTTTAAGTACCTAAAATCATTGGTCAATGTATTTCTATGATAACATGTGTTAAGTGATAATTAAAGAAAAAAACTGCGAATGTTACGTCTTTATGGGGGATAAAGGCTAAAACTGTTTCCAAAACCAATACCTTTATCTTACCTTTTGCCAAGTCATAATGCTCAGTGTTGAAGGCCGTACCTAGACCTATAATGGTTTAATTTTATAAATTGTTACTTGGATGGAGAGTTGTCTTATTGGCACTCATACCACATCTTCCTATATGTAACTACAGTGCATAAAATGGAAAGGGAAAAAATGTTGATTTTTCAATAAAATTAAACTCCACAAAACAGTTACTTTTGTTCATTTGTTATGTTCTGAAACACTTGATTTTGCATTTTAGCAAGTTAAAGTGCTAATTGATATAGTCAATAAAGGCAACAATAGTATACCACCGTTGAAAAGTCATGAATCGATTGAGAGAAGAAGACATCCGCGTAAATCTATTATTCCTTCTATTTAGCCTCATAATTTCATTTTCACTCATTTTTAGAAACATTTACTGTTTCATTTCCACTGAGTGGATACTAATACATAAGTTTACATTACATCGATATCTTACAAATTTGTTTGTGTTAAAAAGTAATAATACTTCATCTGGCTTAGTTTTTCTAATAAATTAACTTTTTCCACATATTGATAGACTTTTCTATTCAGTGAATTTCGGGATTCTTTTCTTTAAACGATACAGAGCATATTTACTTATAACTGTCAAATCACTTTAGCACTGATCATGAATCGTATAAGTGTTCGTGTTAACGTAGGGTTCAGTAGTGCAATCGAAATGTATGAAGCCATTTAAGCAGCTATCCGTTTTAAAATCTAGAAAATTACTGTCAGAAATTAAAACTGATATTGAGACAATAACATGTAACAATTAAGTTGCTTTCTGATGAATTATAGCGAAATATACTGTATATCCTTCTTTTTTTTCATCAGATGTTTATGATAAATGGGAGGTAATACACATTAAACTATTTTCCTTTGCCCATTGCACTATATGTTAAATACGAACATTTTCAAATATATTACTTAATATTTAATTTTACGTATTTTTTCGTACAGCAAGAATTTGTATCGTGTGAAACTGATAGCTTCAGAAGCTGGTTTCACAAAAAAAAAATCTTACGACAAAGATTAACCGTAAATGCGTAAGGCATAAACAAATCAGTTTCTAACGATTAATCTTAGTGGTAATTTTGTAAAACCGACTCAAAACGCCTATACAAGTTAAAGTAATAACATAAAACTGCAGCGTAAGCTCAATTTCTTTATTCGCCATTTCAGAATTTGAAGAATATATGGACACCGTTACGAAAAATAGTACAATGAAAGAATGCTTTAATTTAAAATAAAACATAAACGTCAAAGGACATTCAACACTTGACGTGAAATTGATTTCATTTGGAAGTACGAACAATGAAACGTCACATAGACGTTATGCACGGAACTGGTGACACTAAAAAAAAAACATGGCATAAGCAACAATTGGTCACTATATTGTCGTTGCTACTAGAAAACATATAAATTTTACATCACAATAAAGCTGAATGTCTTAGGAATTTATTTTAAGTCTTGAATGAAATGATTTTAATACAAGTTTATGTGAATAAACCGAACACGATTTTATAAATAACGTCATTTTTCTCGTGTCCCGCGTTACAAATAGATGACGATATGTGGGCAAATGTGCTGAAGATTTGTGATTTTTTCACCAAAAGTCACCATTTTTGGGCAGCGCAACGTTCAACGTCATAGCATTGTGACGTCAAAAAATTTGAACACAACCAGTACTAGAAGCGAAGCAATTGGCCCCTGAATGAGATATAAAAAAGTGTCTCACAAGCAGGGAAATATTTTAGCCGAACGTACGGACGTGATTTTTATGAACAGAATACTGGTAAGTTAATCAATATTGGTATCATTATTTTGTAGAAAGAATCGCCTTTTAAATCATTTAATTTTTTTCTTTGTTGTTACGTCGGTTTACACTGGTCGGAATTTTTCTCATGTCCAATAATTTGTCACAAGTGCAGTTTTCACACATTTTCCGGCACTAATCGGTCGAATGAGATTAAATTAATTTGTTTTATTGAATATTTCCTTAATTCTATTTACCGCTTTAAAAAGTACAAACCTTTCTTCGCATTTTGAGACTTGAAACATGACAATGCGCCCAGGTTTGCACAACTTACAAACAAAACCGCATGTCCAATAAAATGTCACATACATGGAACTCCGTTTTTTTGAAAGTTACACGTAACGTTACAGACGTATTTTGTTATTGATAATTGTCAAAATGATTAATGTATGCATTGTATGGCCTTTGGAGGCCCCGTGATTTGAATAAATAAATTAGTCGATTCAGAAGCGAGAAACAATTTGCTCCTAATAATTTGAAGATTACATTATCTGTGAAAATCAATCGGTTATTTTTAAACTATTCAAGATTAACTGCAAGTGTTTGTATTTGTATTTATTTTTTGTCATCGTAAATCTGTCCTAATCATATATATAATAAATTATATAATAAAACTTTCATAATTATTTCAGTGAAAAAAAGGATGTCATCTAAGGAAGGACTTGAACGGTACAAACAAGAAAAGCTTCAAAAGCGACGAGAACAAAAGTTTGAATCTTATTACAGAAATAGAAATCTAAAGGAAAACGAGTATGCTTTATCAGATGAGGCAATACGCCAAAGACAACATAGAGAGAAACAAGAAAAAGAACAAATGAGACGCTCAGAAGAAACGGAGAGAAAACGGAAATATAGAAAGAGAAAACGTGAAGAAAATAGCAATGATCAAAGGCAAAACGAGGATTTAAATATGCAAAATACTTTCGAGAATAGAACAGAAAAACATCGGGCATTGAAGAAACTGAAACTGGCCCTACCAAAGAGCCCAGACAGGCGGGTGACAACCATGGTCGCATACTTGCAAAATTCGAACTCGCCGACTGTGAGAAATCTGCAATCTTCTGAAGTGATTTCTTCGCCGGAGGAAATAGAAGAACACAAAACATCAAAAGCCTTGACGGAAGAAAAAAAACCCAGTTATTGACAACTGTAGGAGGAAAAGATCGGATGACTTTTTGAAAACGATAAATGTTATTATTTCATCAGTAAGTGGTGAAAAATAAGTGACAATAAAGGCAAAATGAAACTGGCTAGGGAATTGGGATTACCGGTAGGAAGAGTTAGCCGTGGTTCTCGTCCGACTGGTATCAAGGCAGATATCAAAAGGGTCCGCATTGGTCCGAAAACTTATTCAAGCCACATGACACACATACTAGGAAATCACAGACCGATGTGTATTTGGACTTTATCGGAGAAAACCCCTCTATTAAAATAGCTCAAAGAATGTTCGAAAGGTGCAAACCCTACTTTGTGCGACCCGTCCGACCTAAGGATAGACAAACATGTTGCTGCAAGTACCATGTAGAATTTAAAACTGTCTTTAAATCGTGTATGGAATTCCGAAAGAAACTTTTGATAGAAAATGAACCGAATGAATGCTATTCTACTCCTGTGTACGATTCAATATCTGATGTCGTTAATACAACATTATGCAAAAAAAGTTGATGGTTCACACAATTTACAGTGCCTTAAAAGAAACTGTTCCGATTGTGGAGTTAAAATCTTGAATTTTCTGCCTTGTGAACTTGATGTATCTGACACTGCAGAATTGTAAAGTGGGAAAAGTTTGAAAATGTAAGCGTTAATGTTAAAGGGAACAAAACCATAAAGAAACTAATGCTCGTGAAAAAAGAAAGTCAAGTTGGTAAATTGTTTTCATATTTCAGAAAACTAAATGAAACTTTTCCAGTGCATCAGCACAGAGCTACATGGCAAAATGAACAATTTTAAATTCTTGTTAGAAATCTCCCAGAAAAGCAATGTGTTTGTGTGCATGACTTTAGTGAAAATTACAGGTGTTCCGAGCTTACTGAGATTCATTGTACTTACTTTCAAAAAACCGAAGTGTCAGTCCATGTTACTATTCTACATAGACATGCATTGCTAGAATACGATGGTGTTGATAGTTCAGAAGACTTTCCTGAAATTATCACGGAACAATTTTTCGTTATAAGCCCAGACTTAGTTCATGATCATTACTTTGTTCACCAAGTCCGAAATTATATAGCGGAATATTTACAGTCGATTTCATATTCAGTAGAAACAATGTACGAGTTTACTGACGGGTGTGCAGCCCAGTACAAGAGCAGTCACTGTTTCGGAGATATGAGTCAATCAAGCGACGACTTTGGATATCAACATTTCACAAGAAATTTCTTCGAATCTTCCCATGCAACAGGTATTTATAATAATTTAGTTTATTATCCTCGAGCTTACTACTACGATTGCCTTTAAATACAGTTGAATGTCATTCCGTCTGTCAGTCTCTACGCTAGATATCTTGGACACAGATTTAATGATTTTTCTCACATTTTCGAGTACAATGGACTACATATTATTTAGCTTTTGATTGAATATTTATGAGTTATTCGTGTAAAATCTTAATATTTTAAAAGCGGTCGGGTATTCACATTATCGGTAAACTATTTTCTTTCAAGCTGTGACATTATGGGTTAATGTTTGAAAACATTATTATAGACAGTTGTTTTTTTACATGTTTTTTTTATTATATCGAATTTGAAATAAATGTATTTTGATAAAACATGTGCGTCGGACTAAATAACACCTGACACAAAATTAAATACGTTGTATCAAGGAACAGGGCTTTTATTTCTGTTCTTCATCTTGGCAGTCGCTGTAGGGTATTGAATGTATCTCTTATATTTCTCGTGACTTTCGGTATTGTTACTATTATAAAAATCATAAACATTGAACGCGGTAAAATGGTAAGGTCCAATGTCATGCAGTTGACATAAAAAACTTATCTGTGCATTTCAGGACCACAAGACGCTGCTGGAGGAATTATTAAGAGACAAGCCGACTGTGCCATTTTACGCAGACACACTCAGATAATGACAGCAAAAGATCTCTATGAATACGCGAATTCATTTCTAACACAACCGAGGTCACATTGTAAGAGAAGAATATTCCGATATGCGGAAACTATTCACCGTGACAACATACTGTCTTTTAAGCCGATGCCTAGCAAGAGCTAGTCGTGATTCTGCTCAAGGATTGATAAATATCAGTGAATTGTCTTGTTTCTGTGTACACTGTTGTCATCACATGTATGACCAGTGTTCTTATTCGATAAAAACTGGTGGTTATACTGAATGGGAAATGAAGCGAAATTACAGAGCGAATGCACAAGAAAATGAAAAAAATGAACAAGTGTCTTTGCAAGAACTGACGACGATTAGGAGTACTACATGCTGAAAATAGAGAAAAAGCATGGAAACGTTACGAATTGACACAACGGATTCTTGGGGATCTTTACTCCCTGCGGGAACACCTGTGTTTCGTGGTCTATATTACAACAAAACGAACTCGCCTTTTTAATATCGCCTGTGAACAGAAAAGCGGTTGTACCTGCTGCGTCAGTGGTCTATATTTGTTCTGAAGTAACCGCAAACAATGTCATTCGAATAACAGAAGAAACACATTTAAATGTTTTGGAATGTTTTAATGAAATAAAATGCTAGAAATTTATTAATCAGTATTTATCCCTATAAAGAACAATAGTTATAGAAACCAAGAATATATGAAAATATATACATGTACATGTAGGGAATGCTTTAAAGAGGTAAAAACGAATGGGGGGACAATCGTGACAAACATAAATTCATACGTTCGTTACATACGTTCATACAAGCGACTTGGATAAAACGTCAGTCAAAAAGTGTATTTCGACGTTATTTTAATGTAACGTCAGGTATCACCAGTATCGTGCGTAACGTCATAGTCATCAAAATACGAAACTGACAATTGGCGTTTTGCATAAAACGATACTTAATCTGATTAACGGGATACATTACCTTGGTTCCATCATCTTTTCCTTGTTCACGACATGTCACAAAACTGTTCAGTCTTGAGAATAACAACAGATGCCACCTGGAGAAGAAAAGGACCAGAGCTGATTTCCCTTTCGAATCACGAGTATACTACCGGTTTTTTTAATGTTTGTTTCGCCTGTCCTAATATTGTCCATCTTCGTATTGATTTAATGGCCATCTTTTTGTAGACTTTGGTACCTTATGTGCACTTTTCTGTTTTTCAGTTTGAGGCTTTATCCATTAAAATCGCTCCACATTTTTTGATTGTTTGGTTGCACGAAATGTCATATATGAGGTAACACTTTTCATAACTATATATGTACAATGAATAGTGCACGTAAAGCATATCAAAACTGGAATGCGATATTTTATGAATGCCCGAATGTTGCA
The DNA here is from genome assembly GCF_963676685.1 of Mytilus edulis. Taxonomy (NCBI): domain Eukaryota; kingdom Metazoa; phylum Mollusca; class Bivalvia; order Mytilida; family Mytilidae; genus Mytilus; species Mytilus edulis. The sequence goes on from NC_092349.1 coordinate 22,639,934, forward strand.
TATGATCCAGCTTTTCAATAATAAATATGAACAGCATGCACTTGCGGTAGAGGGAGACTCACACATATATTCCTTTTTGTTCGCAAAACAACGGACGCCTTGCATGACTCATATTTGAACTAGCTTGTGTTCTTTGGTTATTTGAATGAATGTAATTATTGTTATTTCTGTCACCCGTAGTTAAGTATTCTTGTTTGTCTATTTTACTTCCGGTATTACAATGGATGACTTGTCTTGTTCCGTACAAACATGGTGTCGGGGCGGCAATACTAATATTATCATTATCATCTAAAATGTTAAAATTCTTTGTAACCGCTTGTGGTGTTTCTGTGATTACTGCTCGTCTTCCATCAATCCCTAACCATTGACACACATGGCTGTCTACTTCTCGTTTGTCCATTTGAGGCGTCTGTAAAAAGTATTGTTTGACAATAATTGTGTCACAAACAAGTCCTATATTCTACAATAACAATAATCAATAGGCTATTAGGAATAAATCCACGGTTCATATTCTAGGTTTAATATTTAAAAATGTATTTAGCACTTATATGATTGTTTTTGGATATTGTATCAAGGCGGCGGACATAAACTAGCCATACAATCACACCCAGGCTTATAATACATCTTGGCACCATGTCGCGTGGTCGGGCAATATGAGGTTATGTTCATGATGTTATGCTATTATGTTTGGTTGAATCTGGTTCGAGGTAGGGCTGTTTCATGTTATTAGGTTGTAAGGTCGGACCCGTATCATTTTGTGATGACTTGCCTCATTTAATCACCGTCAAGTCAAGAGCATATCACTTATCAGCCTGATGCGTTCATACGAATGAAAAAAAGGTTAAGACATATCAATATGCGTATCGGTTCGAACCCTGTGAACATAATTAAAGATCAGAATGTTATAAAATGGTGAAATGATGTCACTCCAGTATAGTTTATTATTACTAAGCCTTCACAGGAGATAAGAATTACATTGCCTGTCAGTTCATTGTGTCCACTTTGGCTGAGGGACCAAGAGATATAGAACACTGATGCAAATTTCAGCCTATGCCCTATCTGATGATCCCAAATAGCATGTAATATATATATATATATATATATACAACTCGTCTAAACATCAACCCAACAATGTTAGATCTGTAAATTTGCTTTCGCAAATTTTGGTTCTTCCCTCGCCGGGATTATATATATATATATATATACATTTTTGTTTAAATCTTTTAAACTATTTTAAAAATAATTTAATTGTAGATGTAACACGTCTTCTGATTGGCTGACGTCGTTTTGTTTATTATATCATAGACACAATTTTGTCATGTGACCATGACGTCATCAACGTTTTTTCGTCATTTTCGTCGGTTTGAAATGAAATTTAGTTTAAAATTTTCAGAAATAACTGTAATATTTTATCAATCTACGCGCGTCATTCAGTGTGGACCACATTTTTTATGTTATTTTTTCATAGACATCAAAAATTTTACACTGAGTCATTCCTTAATTGAGTTTGAATAATGGTAACCGTCACACGTTTATACTTTAGTATATAATCGTTTAAATATGAGGAAGATATAGAGCATACATTTCGACCGTTATTTAAACACATAAAGTTTTAAATGGAATTTAAGTTTTAATTACATCCTGTATCACCTTACTTTTTTTCCATATATTTAACATATCTATTTTAGGTGTAAAAACATCGCCATTAGACTCTCTACATTTAATCAATCAAAAGTGTTATCTTAATTAAAAGTTGACAAATTACAGAATAATAACATGATATATATAGGCTCTTGGGTTTTTAGCAAAGCATGTTTTGATCACAATGTTAACACGAATGTCAGATTTACCTGTCCCTGATGTGCATGAAAAATTTCCCACTGAACGTTAAACAAGTTATTAAATTGATGACCCTCCTATATTAGATCTTTTAGAAATAGTTCAGTCCAAATTTCAAGCCGTACGGCAACTGACATAAAGTCACAAGTCTTTCAAAAAATGCTTTTTTAAAGTGAATTACTTTTCCGCATGTTCAATGAACTTGAAATTTTAAAAAAAACTCGTTAACCTTAATCTGTTGATATGATAAATGAGCTAGACACTAAAGTATCAGTTATACCTTTGTCCGTTGATGAGCATCACTCAGTTTCTTAATCGCTGATGTTTGTTGCATCAATGCATTCCTCATTGTTCTCGAACTATTCGTCAATAATTGCACAGCATCTTTCAGTCTTTTGTTTCTGATCTTGGTTAATTCTTTCCCATTATAATCCAGAAACATTCTAATAACATCAACTTTGTTGATATCATTTGCTAAAATTTCAACGACCTTTTCAACTTGTTGGTTCATTGCCTGTTCCATATGTTCATAGTTATTTTGCAGCAAATTAAGCGCGGTTTCCAAATTTTCCATCCTTGCGTTCAAGGTATGTTCGATTGAAGGTAGAGAGATTTGACGGTATACCAATCCTCATACCTGTATCTAGTGGCTTCAACTGTTAAAGCACTCAAGGTGCTTGCTGTTCCTTCTTGGTTTTGACAACACCACGTTGGCAATGGTACATCGTTTGTGTTGAATTCAGATGTGTCTGAGCTGCTGTATGTTTTAGCAGCACCTGATAGCGCACTTCGAGTGTTCGTTGTCGTTCCGTCTGTGTTTCGACAACATAATGTGGAAGACGAGTTTCATTGTATAGTGTTTCCTGCTCTCTATATTATATTGCGTCAGGTTCAATATCATCGAGAACGTTTGATGTTATTCCGTTTCTGCAGTGAAAAAACGTTGGTGAGTCGACCTGTTAGTGTTTTCAACGGTCGTCTGATGTGCTCGTGTCCGCATCCACGGAACTGGCGTTTTACCAGTAAAAGATGAGGACAACATCACATTCACACGGATTTTTCTGACTGTGCGAGCTACTCTTTCCTTTTGCTCATATAAACTGCAATGCATTTAAAACTCATCAGCTTGACAAGAAGTGTTCACTCTTTTGCGGCCAGTATTCATCTATAATCATATATTTTTCGTTGATTGCCAGTCTCTATATTAGAATCTGATCAGCTTTCAACATGGTATGACGATATAATCTATGTGGACAATACAAATCTGAAATAAACAAACAAAAACCAAACAGCAGTATCATCCGCAGGAATTGCATTCTAAAAAATTAAGGGGGGGGGGGGGGGCGAGTTTGCTCTAAAAAGCGTCTTCTTTTGCCAAATGTCGACGGTAAAAGGAGGGTTATGGGTAAATCAATCACTTGAGAAGATCGAAATGCATATGTTTCTTTGAAAATGTTGTATGATGATCGCAGAATATGTTCGAGGTGGCAGAACATATATGAAAAGGAAAGGGGCAAGTTAGAGATAAGCTTTTAACCATGGAAATCAGAGGCTAATGCTATCATACGATTTAAATAAGTCTGTAAACTGCAAATATGTTCTTTAAGCGCAGCGAAATCTGCCAAATTGACGGTGCTGCGAAAATTTTAGCCCTCAGATAAAAGTTTCGTAGAACCGTCAACCGCCAATAAAATTGGGGGGAGCTGCGCGTAGCTGTGACATTTCAAGCAAATTTGAATGAAACAATTTCTAATAAATGAACAGAGGAACAAGGAAGAAATTATTTACATTATAGATAAAACAGCATCAGTAGCGCTGATGTTTCATCTAAACTAATTACAAAGTTCATAATATGAGCAGATATAATATTTACAACGAGTCAACTATCAAAATTCAAAGTGTATAATAGTCGTCTGGAAAAGTAATGCCACCCGTCTTACTAGAAATAATTGTTTCTACTGCTCCCTGGATTATATTCAGAAAAATTTCATTTCCTATCTTAGTTAAATGTACCCCATCTTCTGCTAGGAACTTATGTGTAGCTTTTATGTCAGGATACCAAATGTAACAGCCTCCATGCTTTGTCATGTGGACACCAATGGAGCTGTTTAACCGACGTCTGCACTTCTCCATACAATTCCCATTGGTTGAATACCTCCACTGCAATCTTGGTAAGACTAGCGACCAAATTAAAGTCGTTTCAGGCAATTTATTTGATAACCATGACATAAATTTAACAAGCTGGAAATGTAAGTAACCTAGTTTGATATTACCTATATCATTTCCCCCAATGTGCACTATAATAAAGCTGGGAGGGTCTTCAAATCTCAGCATTAATCTAATGCGTTTTTTCCATCTTAGAGAGAGTTAGTCCACCGGTTCCTTGCCACCAGATATTTACTCCCAACCTATTCAAAGCCAAATTAGCTCTTCCCGGGCGTTGCCTTGATTCCACAAACGCATTCTTAATAATTCCAACAATCCAAACCCTTATAGGAGAATCTGAAACTAACAGCAATATACATAAACAATTAAACGGGAGTTCGTATGTAACGCAAATATGCACCTGATTTCCAACGACCTAAACTTTTATTCTTTTCGCCGGATAACCCTTCAATGGCACAGGTTGTAGCCATACCTATTCTGAAAGAGTGAGACGACCAAAGAGCGTTATCAAAACCTAAAGCATGTAGTGAATTTTTGAGTATTGCAGAAAACTGGTATTTAGTCAATGGTTTACCGTCAAAATGAACTGCAGATACAACTACAAGATAATATGGACAAAATACGACCCAATAACTCTCTTGAAATAGGCAGTCTAGTGTCCGTCTGAGGCGACCTTGTACGCTTTACACCATCGATCATTTTCCTTACGATAAATTTTTGTGTATAGTCTTCATAATCATTTAGTTTGTTGTAGACACTTAGGCCTGATGTGTACGAATTAATTGTTGAATGAGCGAATCCAGATTTATACATATATGTAATAAAAGCAACAATGTCGTGCAGTGACACAGGCCATACATTAGCAAGACCGATATCTTTCCTGAAACTGTTAAAAAAAATTGAAAGCCCTGGTGTACAACTTTGCTGTACTAGGAGCTACCGAATTGTTTATTAAAACATCTACTTCAGTTCCGAAATGACCATCGATGTGAAACTCCACAGGAATGTCTGGTGGAGTTTGATCTGCTTCCGGGGCCAATGTACGGAAACAGATCACCTGAAAACGAGACAGAGAATCTGCAATTGCATTACTTTCGCCTGGAATATTACGTACCTGAATATTTTTTCTCATTAATAACAAAACTAGAGGACGAATTAACTTCATTACGTACTTTGATGTTCGCTTGTTGATTATTAGGTTCGCTTGTTGATTATCAAAACTAGTGCTTGATTATATATTCTTAATAAAATTTTCTTGTTGCAAAATTGAGGGGACCAAATTAACATGGCCAATAATATAGCCACCAGCTCTTAAAAAGATATATCGGACATAAACTCTTTATCCCTCCACTCGACAGGCCATCGAAACTGAGTCCATTGCTTGTCAAAATAAGCCCCACAACCAAGAGCAGCATTTCCAGAACTATCAGTAAACAGCTCAAGCGTATCACTTGATAACCAGAGACTTTCCGAAATGAAGCATTCGCCATTAAAATTTTCTAAAAACTCTAACCAGACTAAAGCATCAGATCTCAGCTCTTAATTAATTTTTACATAATAATACGACTTTCCGTGTTGGAGGTTTGAAATAACATCATAAAACCTTCTAGTAAAAGCCCTTGATGACGGAATTGCACGTGAGCAAAATGCCATTAGCCCAATGATTGACTCTAGTTCCTTCAATTTTATCTTTTTCCGACCAACCATGTATAGAATACCAGACCTTAATTTAATGACCTTGTTTTCCGGAATTTTTACCAACATTAGTAAAGTATCAATTTCAAGACCAAGAAATGTCAAGGTTGTTGTAGGACCAACTGTTGTCTGCCAATGGCACGCATAAATCCTTACAAACTTTCATAAAAGTGTCCATTAACAACTCACAATTATTATTTGACTCATGTCCAGCAAATATAAAATCATCCAAATAAAGATCCAAAGTGTCCAGACCGGGCTTTGACTGAACAACACAGTGTAAAAAGGTCGAAAATCGTTCAAAAAGCTGACATGAGCTACTAAATTCTAAGGGTAGACATTTATTGATGTAAAACTTATCCTGAAATTTGATACCCATAAGATCAAAATCTGCAGGATTTATCATTAAAAGCCTGTATGCTTGGCGAATATCGATTTTACCAATTTTCGCACGCTCTCCGAGAGCTGCAATCATCTTCAAAACATTGTTAAATGATGAGTATTTCACACTACTATAATCTTCGGATATAAAATCATTAATACTACCTCCACTTGGATAAGACAAATGAGATATGAGACGCCAACCATTATCTGGTTTCTGAACAAGTCCAATTGGAGAAATTCGCAGTGTCGATATAGGTTTTTTAGAAAATGGACCCAAAATTCTACCAAGTTTGACCTCGTCGTGCAACTTTGCTAATGTTTCGAACTTGAGTATTTCTGCAGAAACCAAATTTTTTGCGGTAGTAGAAATACGTGGACCTTCATATTGTATCCTAAATCCAAAAGTAAACCCCTCAAGCAGGAGCTGAGCATCCACCCTATTTGCATAATCACCAAGATACGTGTTTAATTCAAGTATGTTTATTGGAGTCCACCCTTTATCCAATAGGTGGCCTAATAGTTTAGACTCTGAAAGTAATACAATCTTAATTCTATGCAAAATTAACAATATGAACAATGTCATAAATTCTTACACATCTCTTTAACATAGAAACATAAAAAAATATTGTGCCACAACTTTAATTGCATTCTGCTAAAGAATCACTTCATATATTGACCAGAATACGATTTCGTATTGTTGGAATACTGCACTGGGTTGCCACCAGGTGCTTGAAATCTCGGTCTGAATTGAGGCCTAGGTTGCTGAAATCTTGCATTTCCACCTACCCTATTAGGAAAAACGTTTTGTCTTGGGCACTGTATAAGTGGGTGCTGATCAGAACATCTTAAACAAGAATGATTATAAGGACATGATTGATTCACGCAATTGCCCTGGTAATTGAATGCATAACGTTTAAAGCGCCCCGTGCTTACTGGCGTATTACTATTAGAAGACGGAGGATACATATAAAGCAGCCATAGCTTAGGGTCAAACAACAGCCCAAGACCCTGCTGGATCCTGTGACATTCTGAGGAGGAATTGTTCGTCATACGATTTCCACCCTAGTGCGCACCGCTTAGCACCTAATCGAATACTATGCATGTACTTTAGTAATTCTTGAAATACATGCGGGTGAGCAGTACAATATATACTTATATACACTAAATATGCGTCTGTCCAGGTATCTATGGAGTTAATTTTTTGTTGTTGCTGCCGTGGTTGTAGCAAAATTTCTCCCTGCGAAATAACTACTTTTTGTTTATCCCCTGCAGAGGCTTGTGAATTGACTAACAGTAAAGCCAGGTCACTATACTCTCCAGCAATATTTTTTTGTCTCAAGCTTACAGGGATATTTCTAGCAAGGTCATCACTGGCCTTAATGCAAGGAGAAGGGTTTTGAAATACTGGACAATTACCTGAATGCGTAATGGGTTCAGTAGCGGTTGTTGGAACCGGAATGGGTTTAGTAGCGGTGATCTGATATGATGGACATCTCCAACTTTTCGACGCAAGACACTTCTCTTAGCGGCCGGAGCCACGCTATCTCCTCTTCCCTTGGGCACCACCCTTTTTCTTTTAGAAGCTCTAAGCATTTTAAACTGAAAAAGACACACTATGATAACTTATGTAAATATTTGATTATATGTCAGATAATATATGATTTAAGACAATGTAAAAGACACACAATTGCCCGATTCTGCTGTGGCCGATCGATGAAAAAAAAATTTGCATCCACCTCAAACAAATAATATTGGAATTCTGCTATCTCCAATATTTGATGCGTTCACTGTATCTATCCAATATAATGTTAAAAAAAATTAAACTTCTGATAGATATAAACTAATTCAAAAAGTCAAAATTTTCAAAACCATGCCATGCAGTCTTCTGCATGAAAATTTTTTGTTTCGCCCTGGCGCTTCGATAATTGTATCAATCGAGTCAAAATAAACGATAATCAAATCTCTGAACAAAATTGTTTGAAATACTTTAAAAATAAATAACGTTTTTAACAACTTATGTGTCAGATGTGTGTAGATGTGCTTCAAATATTTTTTGCTCTAAAAAGCGTCTTCTTTTGCCAAATGTCGACGGTAAAAGGCGGATTATGGGTAAATGAATCACTTGGGAAGATCGATAATCCAATTAAAAACCAAATATTAATAATAATTGACGAAGTAGTATAACGGACATGATGCCTGAGCACAACCGATAAATGATTTAAAATTTAGATTTTAAATCTTGTTATATGATAATGATTGTTTATTGGCTGCTTGACATCCACTGGCAGTTGGAACTATTTATCCATATTTAGGATCAAAATAGTGAGTGATGTGAATATTACAACATCCTGAGTAAGATAGTTATATTGCTTTACATGTAAATCCCAATGTATTTAAATATTCCCTTAAAATACCTGTCACTACATTCACACAGATTTTTCTGACTGTGCGAGCTACTCTTTCCTTTTGCTCATAAAAACTGCAATGCATTTATAACTCATCAGCTTGACAAGAAGTGGTTGAACCAATTACACACCCCTCATTATTGTGAACATGCCAACCACAATACCATTACCTTGGTCACGTTGGAACTCTTTAAAGACCCCCTAAGAAAAGCAGAGTTCTCCTTGCATGCCAAAAAACTAACAAGGAGATATGGGGTTTTATCAAAATCAAATACTTCTTTAATTGTTCAAAAAGTTCATGGGAATTTACTATGCATTTCATCCAAGATAGATAGGTCTATGCCTGTTAGTTTTGAAACAAGGATCGGGGATGACGATGGTTTTAACAAATATTTTTTATTTTTTTTTCTATTTTTATTGTTTATAACTTCCAATTTACAGCAAATATATTAGCAATTTATGATATATAAATCCATTAATACTATCTTATCAATACATCTTTCTTAGGAAGCATTTTTTTCTTCTAAATATACGAATATAAGATAGAGAGTAAGACAGTCTGTACACCAGTGAGAGAGAGAGAAAGAAAAGTGAGGTGAGTTTTTTCAATACAAATTGATCTGGACATTGAATTCTAATTCAGTATAATAAATCCTGCATTTTCATTCAAAGCAGTAAAAGTATAAACGTAACTAAGTTATTTATCAAAAATATTCCATTCTCTGTGAAAAGTAAAATAAAAAAAATTCTGAAATCAGATGGCAAAATCAAAAGCTCAAACACATCAAACGAATGGATAACAATTGTCATATTCCTGACTTGGTACAGGCATTTTCTTATGTAGAAAATGGTGGAATAAACCTGGTTTAATAGCTAGCTCAACCATTCACTTGTATGACAGTCGCATAAAATTCCAAATAAAGGATTGTTTCCGTGCTCGATTGTTTTGTAAACATGCAATATATGGTATTGAAATCGTGTACTCTTAATTTTTTAATCTTAAATATTTTTTTTAATTCTGCATGGTTTTTTTTCAGATACTGTGGATTGATTTATTTTTGTGGGCATCAATTATCGTGGATTAAGGAAGAATTTTATCCTTTTTTTATATATGTATATATATAGGATTTTGCAGTCTTTAAAATGTCTGCATACAAGCCTATAGAATATTGTTCTGTGCTAAACATTTAAATTCTTGGTTCACCTAGCCTGGACCAACAAAATCCACAAAACTGGTATATCAGGAGTTTTATTTTCATATCTACAAAATGTATGTTTTTGATTGTTGATATAAGACAAAATTGACATTTGGGACTGGGAATTGTAAACATGGTAGTCTCGGTCTGGCATTAACAACATCACCATTATTTGAGAAAAGAACAGATTTAAGATTTTTTTCTTATTTTTTAATGGTAAGGGAACTTATTCAGAAATGCTGAGAAAATATATACTCTAAGGATTCCAATATGATCAATGAAACATTCAAAATAATGAAGTTTTCATGTAAAATAACATTGTCATTTCGGGGCCTTTTATAGATGACTGTGCGGTATGGGCTTTGCTCATTGTTGAAGGCCGTACGGTGACCTTTAGCTAATTTCTGTGTCATTTGGTCTCTTGTCGAGAGTCGTCTCATTTGCAATCATACCACATCTTCTTTTTTTATTGCCAGCTTGCAATTCTAATCTATCAAAGATGATAACTTTTTAGCCCTAGTTTAAAGGGCTTTTTCTTCGTATATTTCTCTTTAAAAAAATCAATATTTTCGCATTTCCAATGTTTAGTTTCTAGAGCAACAAAATGTACCACCAACAAATACATACTCGGAACACTCATTTGATACTTATGATTAACTGCGGAACCATGTTATATTGTATGGCAATGTTTCTATACTGTTGATCATGGGCGTACCTGAGATGGATAACTCCAATACTCATGTCCACTAAAATCGATTGCATACATTATAACTAACTACAACTGGACCGGTACCGCTTTGCTAGTCCAATAAGATGTCAAAAAGCTTGCAATTTGGTTCTGCCATTACCAAGATGTATTGAATTGTAAAATTAATAATTCCGTATGTACAAATGTACTAATACTAAAGTTGCGAAACCAAATTAACCTTAGACTTTCTTGACATTTTGACTTTCCTTGTCTATGTTTAGTAAGCGACAACCGAATGGCTGCTGTGGGCATGATATATACAACCCTCTATATTCATGATATTGGTTAGACGGTGATATATCTTCTTTACTATTTCATTGTTACATGCTTAGTTTTTTGTTAAAGCATAATGTATGGTAAAATTAACCTTAGATGATTTAGATTTTTTTTACCTTTTTTTATTTAGTAGCAACTGAATGGCTGCTGTTAGCATATATACCTCGGTATTGTTAGGACAGTGAAATATGTATTTACCATTTAAACCCTATGCAGAATATTGTTTATAATTAAAAAACAAAACAATTGTCAAAAGATGTTGGAATGAGAAAGACATGGGACAAATTTAGCAATATATACGACAAATCAAATTATGATTATCGATAAAAAAAATTAAAGGTTATACATATAATCTTTATTTGTCATATAAGTAACATTATACTTGTGACATAAACAAAAGTAACAACAACAACTAATAATAGAATATAGAACTAAGGCATACTTGAATATTTGGAATCACTAAGCGTGTTATCAAACGGTATAAATAGGTTACCTGGGCAACACGTAGTATCATCAGTTCCAATATAGGTTACGTTCTTGTATTCTAATTCTGTTTTTGCACAGTTCTTATCGGCTTGACCATTCGTACAACATTCTCTTGTCCATAACTCCATCCATGTTAACACACCATTGACACAATACGCCGTACATTCACCAAAAACAGCCCATGTCGTCACCTCGTCACAACCTACGATATGACTTGCGAGTACAAGACTTGCTATTTTAGAAAAAAAAAATACTGCTGATTAGCGTCATATGGTTTTGCAGCTGTTCCAATTTATTTCCACATCTCAGGCAAATAAAAGAAACACCAACAAACGACGATACGAATTTGATACTAGCAGATATAAATTAAAGTGAGATTAAATATGTTAAGTGGAAAAGTATTTATAAAAATATAAAAGATATAAGTCTAAAACATGTATTTATGATCTGCATACACACATACTTGCAGGAACAATGCGTATTAAATCTCCTCCCCCGGCAACAACGACATTTTGAAATGTGATTGCTTGATGTATCAAAGATCCAATAGCAAAGATCAGTTTGGTTTTGCCAATTTTTTTTACTTGCCCTTTCTTATTTTCCTTGGAGTTTGATGGTTTTTTTATTTCATTTGTTTCCTTCGTTTCTTACAAAAACAGACAAAATGATTATGTTTCATAACCCTTCAACTTCATCGTATCCAACTGTAATTCTTAATCGTTTAAGCATGTCACTTATTCAGTTTTCTTCGTCTTTGCATAAAAAAAAAAGTGTGTAAAAGTTCGGGAATAGCAACTATTTTTTTTTCGAAAGAATCACCATTATTTTTCTTTAAGAGAAGAACTTTTTTATTGGGACTTCAATTTATATTGACATTATTTCGGATTGACTGTTTTTGCTAAATATTTTACCGTGAGTTGTATGCAAATGTTATTCACAATTTTGTTTGAAAAACATACGCTATGTTGGAACATGTTTAATACTAGTATTCGTTTTATTTAATTATCTACTAAAATATTGGCATTCTTAAACCTGCTGTCATCTATTGTCAATAAATAAAAAAGTAACGTTTTTAAATCCAATTTACTTATTTGATTTCAATATATTAAAGGACGTAAAAAAGTGCCTGTGTTTATCCGAAGTTCTGTAGTTTATAGCTAAGACCCCCTGTACTTCTACCAACGGATAGTTACTTTGTTAGAGTAACGCCCGTTTTGCTTTGTGGAATGCATATATATGCATCACCAGCCGATAGAAACAGAAAAGATCAATCCTATCTTGCTAAGTGAGTGCTACGCTTTTTATATATGCGAGCCAAAACCCTTGTAATATCCTTTGAATTAGTTCATATGTCGCTTTTAGAGAGGAAGGACTGTCCATCTTATTCCCCCTATCCGAACTACAGTTCTTTAGGCAGCGACCATTTGATTTTCTGGGGGGGGCTATGGTTTTTTTTGGAAAAAAAAAGTTTGTTTCCAGTTTTTGGAGAAAAAAATAATTTGTTTTTGATTCTGAGGGAAAAAAATTGTTTGTTTCACCCTCAGCTGCCACTATATGTAATGCTAAAATTGAAAGAAAAAAATTGTTTTTGATTTGTTGCGAAAAAAATAGATTGTTTTTCGCCGCAGGCGAAAAAAAAAGTTTGTACAGAAAAAAAAACCATAGCCCCCCTCAGAAAATCAAATGGTTGCTGCCTTACAATTGTCAGTCCACCGAGACTATCTCCCCTGTATTTTTTAATCTCACGAACATGGGATTCTTTCTAGAAATTGAACAATAAGGATAAAATTGAGAATTGTAATCTGGTAATGGGAAATATGTCAGAGTAATAACAACTCGACCAAAGAGCAAAAACCAATGAGTCTTCAACGCAGCGAGATAAATCCGCACCCGGAGACAGACCTCATATGGCCCCTAAATATAAATGTGTACTAATTCAGTAAAAATGGACTTTATACTAAACTCCAAAACATATAAATGAACTTTAATTAAAAACCATATAAGATTAACAAAGGCCAGAGGCTCCTGACTTGCGAGAGGCTAAACAATTCGGCGGTGTTAAACATGTTTTGGGAAATCTCAACCTATATAGCTATTTCTTAAATCTAAATATTGTATAATAAATAAACATATTTGTTTAAAAGCAGAATGATCTTCAGCGCTAAATGGTGCTTGCTGTTGACGGCAATGTGAAACACTATTGCTGGTTTAACATATTTTTGTAAAACTTTTCATCGAAAGACCAAATTGGATTTATCCGTTAAACAATACATAGTTTTACTTCCATCATAATTTTTTTTATATTTTCTTCCTATATATGTATATATATATATATATAAAATTGAGAATTGAAATGGGGAATGTGTCAAAGAGACAACAACCCGACCATAGAAAAAACAACAGCAGAAGGTCACCAACATGTATTTTTTGAAATGCTAAAATTCATCAAATTTATTGATTTTATCTTTCTTCGGGCATTTATAATTTAGGGATCGGTTTAATATGAGCTAAAATATTCAAGTACAAATATTTGGCTGTGATACTATGATCTGATGATACATTTAAACAAAGATTGGAGATTTTTTTTTTGAAAATTCCCTTGTTAAAATTAAAATCCCGAGGAACTTGTCCATGCTTGTTTTTTAACTCTTAGTTTGTTTAGCCTTTTGCAGAACTTTTTTCGTTATGTGTAATGTAAATGACTTTGAAATGAATTTCTACGTAGTAGTAATATACCATATGAAGTGCAAGACTTGTCGTTATTTTTACTTATGTATGCTGCTGATATGATTTTATTTTCTGATTCAGTTATTGGCTTGCAAGATATGTTAGACACATTATAGATATAGGAAGATGTGGTGTGAGTGCCAACGAGACAACTCTCCACCCAAATAACAATTTTAAAAAAGTAAACCATTATAGGTCAATGTACGGCCTTCAACACGGAGCCTTGGCTCACACCGAACAACAAGCTATAAAGGGCCCAGAAATTACTAGTGTAAAACCTTTCAAACGGGAAAAAACAACGGTCTAATCTATATAAAATAAAAAAAACGAGAAACACGTATAAACTACATAAACAAACGACAACTACTGTACATCAGATTCCTGACTTAGGACAGGTGCAAAAATTTGCAGTTGGATTAAACGTTTTAATGGATCCAAACCTTCTCCCTTTTTCTGAAACAATAGACAGTTAGGACTTTAGTTTCGCATTTTGGCCCCTGTGGATTTTTCAAACAGGAAAGTTATTGTGTAATAAAATTCATTTTTAGACAGCTGAGTGCTAATTTAGCCTTCAAAGATGGTTTATAAGAGTATCAAGATTATTTTTTACATGTTTTATGGGCTGTTTTCTGTTTGACAAACCGTATTTTCATAGCAAGACCGGCCATCGGTCCAGAAATCAATGTAATGTTTACAAACACTTTTTTTCTACACGAAGTTTTTGACGCAATTTTACAAAAAAATGAGATGAAAGAAATGATTTTCATTGGATTTGCTGAATGATATATGTACACAGTTTCAGAAAAGGTATTACTTCAAGCGATTGAAAGTCTACTTTAAGCCAAATTTTGGGGAAATATGAGACATCTTTTCCCCCCTTTTTGCAATATTTTATAACAAATAAATGCAGATTGTTGCCATGGATACACACAAAAGAAATTATATTTTACCATTTTATATACTTGATATAAAATCTATGGAAGATTTGGATTACATACATATGCCCATATATGACACAAACAGTAAGCTTGATATTGCAAGAAAGCAATGAAAAGGGGATGGTAAAATTTATAAGGTAAAATTTTTATATTTTTTCCTAACTGTTTATTGCTACCTAACATCACAACATAGAAAAACACACGATAAAATATTAATTGACAGGCTTAACTCAATCAAAAAACGTACATTAATACACTATAAAACAATAAATTTAATCTGCGATATCTGAATGCAAATGCACAGTTAATAAAATATTAGGAACAAACATTCAAGGCCAAAAAGCAAACAAACAAGTCCAAACAAAGCCATGGCAAGTAACCACTGTAAAATATTTAAAATACACTATTAGTATTATATACTTGTAAATGGGGTTTGACTGTAAAAAAATTATGGTATTTAGAAACGGAGGTTTTGTAAAAGACGAAGAAATTTTGCCATGTGATTATGGACTTTCCGAATTGATTTTCCTCTTAGTTCAGTATTTTTGTGATTTTACTTTTTGGTATTATAATGGCAATGCATTGTGAATGAATTTTGTTACCTTGGTGTACTGTTACATTTTAAAGCTAAAGCTCAAAAACATTTAGATGCGCAAAGTAGAAAAGCTGTTTTTGGTTTATTTGAATTTATTTGATACTTACATTAGCAGTATTTTATGTTGTGGTTGTGAAATATGGGGCTTCAATAAAGCTTCAAATATTGAAAAAATACAACTTGATTTTTGCAAAAACATATTAAGTGTCAAACATTGTGCAACAAATGTTATGGTTTATTTTGAATTGGGTAGATATCCTCTGATATATTTTAGAATGCACAAAATAGTGAAGTACTGGTTAAAATTATTATCCACAAGCAACTGTATTCTTACAAACTGCTACAGAAAACAACTGTATAATGTCTGTAATATTAGAAGCAGTTGGATTTATCAACTACAACAAGTATTATCTAACTTAGGTTCAAATAAGATCTGGTATAACAAAGACAATTCGATAATTGATACAAATTTATTATTATTTGTAAAAACCAAAAAGCAAAACAGATTTTGAATGATATAAATATATTGTCAATAATGTATGTTTACAGAATTATCTAACTAAACATATGAATTTTAGAGTGTATTTAACTCGCCTTAGATTGTCTTCTCATAATTTGTTTGTTGAAGTAGGCCGTTATCATGGAGTAAATAGGATAGATAGAAAGTGGACTCTTTGTACTTTGAAAATCACTGAAGATGAATTCCATTTTGTTTTACAATGTGAATGTTATAGAGAATTAAGGAGACAGTTTATTAAACCTTATTTTTATAGACATCCATCGTCGTTCAAATTAGTGCAACTTCTCAGCACTGAAAATGTAAAAGATTTGCGTAATTTGTGTAAATTCTTGTTTAATGCACTTAATCATAGGACCGAACTGTTATTGGTCAATAGAAGGGATATAACTACGATACTGTTGTCAGGTCATTAAAGATTGCATATTTTTGCGTTAATATTGATTCACTTATAGGGTCTTTGCATCGGAACTAAACACATTTATTCAAAAACCAGTTGTTGGCATGACACGGGTTATGTTCTTCTCATATATGTTATGATGGTATGATACTAAACCCCTAATGGGAAGGATTGTGCCTGATGTTCATATGATGAAATCATAATCTTTCAGTCAGTTTAATTGAAGTCTGGAGCTGGCATGTCAGTTAACTGCTAGTAGTCTGTTGTTATTTATGTATTATTGTCATTTTGTTTATTTTCTTTGGTTACATCTTCTGACATCAGACTCGGACTTCTCTTGAACAGAATTTTAATGTGCGTATTGTTATGCGTTTACTTTTCTACATTGGCTAGAGGTATAGGGGGAGGGTTGAGATCTCACAAACATGTTTAACCCCGCCGCATTTTTGCGCCTGTCCCAAGTCAGGAGCCTCTGGCCTTTGTTAGTCTTGTATTATTTTAATTTTAGTTTCTTGTGTACAATTTGGAAATTAGTATGGCGTTCATTATCACTGAACTAGCATTATTGTTTAGGGGCCAGTTGAAGGACTCCTCCGGGTGCGGGAATTTCTCGCTACATTGAAGACCTGTTGGTGACCTTCTGCTGTTGTTTTTTTCTATGGTCGGGTTGTGGTCTCTTTGGCACATTCCCCATGTCCATTCTCAATTTTAATTTTACTTGATATGTATTTGCTTAAATTAAAAAGTTTTAAAATACTTGTTAAAATTGTAACTCATAAACCACTTATTGTGTATGATATCTATATATTGTTACTCAGAGATGCAAATACCGGTAAAACTAATTAGGTTTCTAATGTTCGTGACCTATTGTTTAGTATTGGTTTAAACTTTGTATGGTACCAGCAGTCTGGTATAAATATATCATTAGATGTAATAAAAACTAGGTTAAAAGATCAACATATCAAAGCTGGTTTGCATCTATACAGGATGTGAGAAACTTACTATGTACAGAATTTTAAAATTAGATTTTTTGTTTTGAAGATTAAGTAGATTATAACTATAATTCACATTTTTAGCTCACCTGGCCCAAAGGGCCAGGTGAGCTTTTCTCATCACTTGGCGTCCGGCGTCCGTCGTCGTCCTCCGTCGTCGTTAGCTTTTACAAAAATCTTCTCCTCTGGAACTACTGGGCCAAATTAAAACAAACTTAGCCACAATCATTATTGGGGTATCTTATTTAAAAAAATATGTGGCGTGACCCGGTCAACCAACCAAGATGGCCGCCACGGCTAAAAATAGAACATAGGGGTAAAATGCAGTTTTTGGCTAATAACTCAAAAACCAAAGCATTTAGAGGAAATCTGACATGAAAAAAATGTTTATCAGGTCAACATCTATCTGCCCTGAAATTTTCAGATGAATCGGTCAACCCGTTGTTGGGTTGCTGCCCCTGAATTAGTAATTGTGAGGAAATTTTGCTGTTTTTGGTTATTATCTTGAATATTATTATAGATAGAGATAAACTGTAAACAGCAATAATGTTCAGCAAAGTTAGATTTACAAAAAAGTCAACATGACCGAAATGGTCAGTTGACCCCTTTAGGAGTTATTGCCCTTTATAGTCAATTTTTAACCATTTTTCGTAAATCTTAGTTATCTTTTACAAAAATCTTCTCCTCTAAAACTACTTGGCCAAATTAATTCAAACTTGATCTTTGGGGTATCTTGTTTGAAAAGTGTGTCCGCTGACCTGGCCATCCAACCAAGATGGCCACCACGGCTAAAAATAGAACAGGGTAAAATGTAGATTTTGGCTTATAACTCTGAAACCAAATCATTTAGAGCAAATCTGACAAGGAGTTAAATTGTTAATCAAGTCAATGTATATCTGAACTGAAATATTCAAATGAATTGGACAACCGGTTGTTGGGTTGCTGCCCTCCAATTGGTAATTTTTAAAGAAATTTTGCCATTTTTGGTTATTATCTTGAATACTATTATAGATAGCGCTAAACTGGAAACAGCGTGGTGTTCAGCAAAGTGAGATCTACAAATAAGTCAACATGACCTAAATGGTCAATTGACCCCTTAAGGAGTTATTGCCCTTTATAGTTAATTTTTAACAATTTTCATTAATTTGGTAAATTTATGTAAATTTTTACCAAATAGTTTTCTCTGTTACTAATGGGCAAAGTTCATTATAGATATAATTGTAAGAAGCAAGAACGTTCAGTAAAGTAAGAACTTCAAACACATCACCATCACCAAAATACAATTTTGTCATGAATCCATTTGTGTCCTTTGTTTAATATGCACATAGACCAAGGTGAGCGACACAGGCTCTTTAGAGCCTCTAGTTTCACAAAGCTACGTAGTGGTACAACGAAGTTAAATGTTGGGGTGGGGCGTTATACAAATATACTAAGAAAAAATAGATTATGTACTTGCTGTAATATGAAAAGTGTTGAAGATGAGTACCATTTTACTTTAGTGTGTCCTGTGTATAGACATGTACGGCTGCAGTTTTTACAAATTATTACTGTTCGTGGCCAAATGTGACGAAACTTATGTTTTTGTATCAAACAAAATCTTGATCTTTAGTTGGAAAATTATGTAATTATTTGAAATCTGCCTGGCAGATTAGATCACATCTAATTAGTTGATCATTTGTCTATTGTAATATCTTATTATATTGTTTTCTGTTTTGTATTGTGTGTCACAATGTAAATAATTATGTTTGTGTTGCTATAGCATGTAACTACTGCTTTGCAAAGAAAGAATTCATCCATTATACTAATTACTATTACAACTCAATTAAAAATAATTTTTGGAATAAAAACGATACAGTAATTAACTTTTTGATTTTAGATATCCTTTGATAGAATTTTAATGGGATTTGCAGTTTTAATTTGAATACTAAAAAGGTGGTCAAATTACATTGGGTATTTGAGGTTCATGTTGATCCAATAAATTTATAAAGTCCATACCCGTACGAAAATTTCAACAGGAGTTCAACTGGACTTCAGCTGGACTTGAGACGTACAATGTATTCCAGTCTGACTTTGAAAAGTCCAGTCTTACATGAGCCGTACACGTACTTTTTCTTATACTTGGGTTATTTGCCAGCCGGTATTTTCTTAACAAGTCCAACCGCACTTTTTGTAATTCTGACAAGAAAATAAATACGGCTGGACTTTTGAGAAAAAATTATACTATCTGTAGACTGATAAGCAGGATTTTTGCCTTAGAAAATTTTACAGTCATGCATTTATGATCAGGAATTTAGACTTAGAAAATTTTCATCAGCTAATTTTATCCTTCCAGAAATAAAAAGTTTGTCACAAGAATTCTGTTCTGTGAAAGGAAATGTCTTTCAAAATTCAAAATGAAAAACAGTTATAAATGAAAGATTGCAAGCAATAATAATGATATCAAATTTTTACAATATACTTTTAGTTCAATTTTTTAACTTATAAGATGTGATCTTTTCCCTAGATTTTCAATTCTATTATAAGATATTTAACTGCTGATTGAAAGTAACCAAGTTGAAATTAAATTTAATTGACTTTTGATTGAATCATATCAAAGTTAATATGTTTTCAACAATAATTTAACATTTTTTTTTATTTTTTTTCATAAAAAAAACAACACTAGCAACATCTGTTACAGGTTAAATTTATACATTTTCTAGTATATTTATATTTAATAAGATGAATGCATAAAATAATATTGATCATTCATTCTTTTCCTCAATTAGAAACTTGAGCCAAAACAGTGATTTAATAGCAGTAGTCTTGTAGAAAAGTGCCATCTGTTTTCAATTAACCTCAGTCTGGACAGGTCACAGGAAGTTACTTACTATCTCCACAGAGATTGGGGCCATATGCAGGAGAACACATTTCTAAATACATATATCTGCAATTACTATCACTTTTATCACTTTGAATTTATTAAACATTTTATAATTAAACAAATCAATAATTGATTTTCTTTTTTTTAATATATCACATATTCAAAATTAAGATGTATGCAAAAAGTCACAAGAAGAACATTTTAAACAACTCCTCAAACAACCTCATGCAACAAAATTTGAATTTAGAATAAAACAGGAAGATGTGTCTGTTCTTTCTTGAACAAAATGAGAACTTTACATTGGATTTAAAGCAAATGTTTGGAAATAGATTTTTTCATATTAAATAGAGAAGATGGATCCTTCTGACTGGCATCAATGACAATTTAGGAAGATTGCTTTTTGCATCTATTTTGGATTGCATATTCTGGTAAGTACAATAATTTTAAATTAAATTCCACCAATTTGGTGATATAATCTGATACTTGTATGCTCTTTTTATTCAACATAAAATAATTCCAATATTGTAAATAGTCTGACTTTTATTTTTGAAGAGTAAAAAGAATTAAAAAAAAACAACCTACAATAAATAGTAATGTTTCAAGTAAACATTTTCATCTTGTCTGTTTGTCCTGAGGTTTTGTCACAGTCACTTCCTATTTTGAATTATTATTCCAAAAAAATGTATTAAAGAATGGTTATTATTTTGAGTTGGTTTGAAAGGTTTTTGATTTCTACAGTTTAAGTGATTTTCAAAGCTAACTTTATTTTATTTTATTTTTAAGCACTTTAAAGGGTCTTTATAAAGTTATTTACGCTTAATAATATAATTTAACCACAAATATTTTAGCAGTAAGCATTTGGCTTCTTTATTCCCCATTTTTGGGTTTTGCCAGTAAGACAGAAGAAAAAAGAAAAAGAAATAAGCAGTATGCATGTATATAAACGCATATTGCATCTGTTTTTGGTTTTTTTTTTTGTATTTTCAGATTACAGCAAGGGATGTATGATGCAAATTAAATCAGAAGAATCAACCATCTGAGCAGTGATGGATCCAGAGGGAGGGTTCTTGAGGTTGGAACCCCCCCCCCCCCCCCCCTCACAAAAAAAATGTTTGTGGGTTGGGCTGCTGCGATCATCTTTAAAAGTCAAACCGTACTTTTAAAGTCCAGCTGGACTTTTTAGAGTTCAGCTGGACTTCTTAAAGTTCAGCCGGACTTTGTAATGTCCAGGTAAACTTTTTAGAGACCCTATTTTTGCCGGAAATGCCACCTGGAATTTTTTCAGACGTACTTTTATGAAAGTCCAGCTAGACTTTCTGAACTGGACTCCTGCTAATTTAAACATTTCGAGCCGGTTTACGGCTAATTTCGCTGAAAGTCCAGCCGGTGTATCCAATATAAGCAATTCAAAGAAAAGTCCCAATGATTATTATAAGTACGGTTCTCAGTACGGCTAAGTACTGTCCGGCTGGAGCAAGTGTCATGTTTTTCGTACGGGTAGTAAGAATAACTACCATGTCAAAATTGTCACGTTCAATGTCTATAAATTCAGACATAGGAAGTCTCCTATTTGCAGATGATTTAATCATATTATCAGAGAGCGAAAACGGTCTGCAAAATAGCTTTAATAATCTCTCTGAGTATTGTGATAAATGGCAATTAACAGTTAATACAAAAAAATCTAAAACCATGATACTACAAAATAACCAAAGTAAAATAAATAAACCCTTTTTGAAAATTAAAGGAAAATATCTTGAAAAAGTATATGAATATAAATACCTTGGATGTGTTATAACATCTAAGGCAGTCTAACTAGTTTTAGTTCAGACCTGGCAAAAAGGCAAGAAAAGTTTTATTTGCTGTTAACCATTTCTCACCAGGCTTTGGACTAGTAGTGATAGGTGGCGAGTATGAGCCCCAAACCTCGGACGCGAGACGCGCCGACGCTATATTTGGGCCTTAGCGTGGACGCCGTAATTGACTCTGAAATCTTAGGGTATGACTCACAGGCCGACGCCATATTTGGGCCTTCGCGCGGACGCGAGCGCTATAGTTGGACCTGAACGCGGACGCGAACACTATATTTGGGCCTTCAAGCGGACATCGGAACACCAACTCCATATTTGGACCTGAAATCGGGACGCGATACGTTATAGTTAGACCTGCGCGCGTACACTAACGCTATATTTTGGCCTCAGCACGGACATTAGAGTTGGACTCGACATGGGGATGCATACCTAAGGATATGACTCACATGAACACCGTATTTGGGTGCAGAGGCTATAGTTGGGCTTAGGCGCGGGTATATTTGTTATTCTCGTGGTGTTTTGTCTGATGCTTGGTCCGTTTCTGTGTGTGTTACGTTTCGGTGTTATGTCGTTGTTCTCCTCTTATATTTAATGCGTTTCCCTCGGTTTTAGTTTGTTACCCCGATTTTGTTTTTTGTCCCTGGATTTATGAGTTTTGAACAGCGGTATACTACTGTTGCCTTTATCTATACCTAAATATTGGACCAAGCTACCCTCCCAGGTGGACGTTACGTCACACTCTAGAAAGTGGTGTTCGGATAAATCTCTCTCACACTTCCAGATACCAGATCTGGTTCAGGACTTGAGACCTGTTACATATTCATGTAGGTGGTTTAAGATTCTTTTCTTTTCTTTTCTTTTCCTGTTTTATTATCTATTTATTTCTTTCTTTATTTTTTTTGTATCATTATTTTTTTTTTGTATTTAACCAAATACGGCTACGAGTTTGATGTCATTCTTAATCAAGTCAGTGGATGAAAAGGTGCTGATAATGTCCTTCATCTCCAGTCCTCGACATCTCAATTTGACGTAATGAATACAATACAAGCCACAGGTATTTGAATCATTGGGTTGAATTTGATTGCCAATCACACAGTATTCCGGTCCATTCACGATGAGTACATTTCTAAAATAGCGTTGGTACGTTTCCGGGTATCGTCCTAAGGAGTCGAAAAATTCGGGTGGACCCGATGCGGGAAAATAAAAAGCCACCCAATGATTCCCCTTTTGGTCACAGTTGTCCGTATTGACAACAAACGTTCTAGGCCTGTCGCTCACATAGCTAGTCAAGTCTTCTGCACAGCACACGGTCACGGGCAATCCGCTCAAAGCATCCTCTACATCTTTCCCGGTCATCGGAAGAGCAATGGCGTTTTTCTTCCCACACCCTTGCTGAATATGGGTGTCCAATCCTCGAAGGTGAGCAAACACTACTCCACAATCCCGACAGGCGATGAAATCTTCTGGTCTTTCAGCATCGTCCGACGATACGTCTGTTGCCTCGTCGGCCATGTATAACAGGGGTTTTCGTCGTTCCTGTTATATTTAGAATTCGGGGGGAAAGTCACTGGATAAAGTCAACAAAACTAAGTTAAGCTTTACGATGGTTTATATATAACTTCTTCAATAGTGCAAAACATTAATTACAATAAAAGTTCAACGGTAAATATTCCGGAAAGATACAACAAATGGTAATTCCAATAAATGTTCTATACTAAACACAATGAATGTCACTGTAAATGCACGGCGTCCGTACAGCTTGACCGCTGGTATCCAACTGACCATTTACATAGAAACAATATTAAATGTATTACGTAATCTTACTTAATCATAACTACATGTAATAATGAAATTTGTCACGTAATACTATAAACGAATAATACAATTAAAAACATATATACGATAACCAGAAATAGACAATGCTAGGATTAAAATGGATTAACTTTTTAACATGTAAGCTGACAATTTTGAGAACAATAGTATCTTGCTTTTAGATAAAGTTTGAATGTCCACGAAATAAAACAAAGCGAAAAATATCGCTGTCACAAATTCCCTCCAACTGAAATAAGACTCTGTCCCAGAGTCTAATAAAAATATTGTCTTCTTCTTCCACGGGATGGGTTTCTTCCACGGGATGGATCATGGTTTACATTTTGTCCTTTGTTTTGAATCGGCCTTGACATAAACGGATTTTGAATTTTGCAGTCACAAGAGTCATTCCTTAAAGCGTTTATTTCCGTTTCTAATTTCCTGCAACTAGTGGTTAAATCTTTTATCTTCTTTTGGTTTGCTAGTTCTGATACGTCCAGGCCTGATATTTTGATGTACAGCGTTCTATTTGCTCTCTCCAATTTATCGTTTTCAAGATTCCGAATTTCTATTTCTCGGGATAATTCTGTGCTTTTTGAAATTGTTTTCTGGATCTTCAATTTTAATGTTCTATTCTCTTGCTTAAGACAATCGATTTCCTGTCTGAGCGATTTTCTGTTTTCTTTCAATTGTTCTTTTACCAAATCAACGACTGATTCAAGTTTCACTTTTTCTTTCAAAATTTTGGTTTGACTCGTTTGAAGTAAATTAACCTGGAAATATAGAATCGAATTTGCCCGTGTTGCTTTACGAAATTCTGCATCGTCCAAGTTGAAGAAAGGAAAATTTTCACACGTTTTACGTTGAATAAATAAGGAAAGTCTTTCAAAATCTCTATTTAGCTTTTTCTTTGATCTTATTCTAATTTCTGCACATTGTTTATAAAAATGTCCTGTTTGTCCACAGCGGAAACATCTCACTGTTTTATCGATATTTGAGTTGGTGACACGATGAAAATCCGAGCGTATTGGATAATTACCGTTTTCTACGAAACATGGCTGATTGTTCATATTGTAGTCCTTCCGAAGATCAGGTGGACTCCACCTATTTAATCTTTGTTTCAATTTGTAATCCATTGTACAGTGGTAGAGCGTAGGTATGATCTTGTGTACAGTTTGTCTAATAAGTTTGAAACTAAGCAAACTGTCCCGGGTACCTCCAACAATTTATAACATGTTCTATACTAAACACAATGAATGTCACTGTAAATGCACGGCGTCCGTACAGCTTGACCGCTGGTATCCAACTGACCATTTACATAGAAACAATATTAAATGTATTACGTAATCTTACTTAATCATAACTACATGTAATAATGAAATTTGTCACGTAATACTATAAACGAATAATACAATTAAAAACATATATACGATAACCAGAAATAGACAATGCTAGGATTAAAATGGATTAACTTCTTAACATGTAAGCTGACAATTTTGAGAACAATAGTATCTTGCTTTTAGATAAAGTTTGAATGTCCACGAAATAAAACAAAGCGAAAAATATCGCTGTCACACATGTCTTCGTCTGACGAGACCGAACTTTCGTCTTCGGAGAGATGGGTGTCCTCCTTCTTTTCATCATGTGTCTCTCCTTGACCGATCTGCAAGACCTCTGTGCGTAATCTGGAGGCTTCCGGGGTTCCAGCTTTTAGGTCAACCAGAAGGTACCCGAGAGGTGTCCTCGTTGCCTCTTCGAATTTCCGGAGAAAGAAGTCCCCTCGAGAAGGATACATCTGTCGGCCCAGCGTCATGATGGGTTGACGATCAATGGGGTTATTAAAGAGAACGAGATAATGACAGTTTCGTCTCTGGGTGGGGTCTTTGCCAAAGTATAAATTCTGATTCAAAACGACGACTGATAAATTTCTATGGTGAGTCCCTTCCGTAAACAAACCATTTATTCTGGAGTCTTTGGCCGAGGTCGACATGAGATCATCTAATAGGATCATGTTTCGAATGTTGGGATCGAAAAAATCGTCCCTTTCGAGATCAAAAGGAATTCCACGAATGAATTCAACGCGTGGAAGCACTGTTCGTTGTATTTCCTCGTAAAGAGGTTGCCACCTTTTATACAACCAAACAATTCTTTCTGGACTGGGACTACACAGTCTTTTTATGTGTTGAAGCACATCTTTCATAAAATGAGTTTTTCTGCAGGAGGTGGGACCGGACACGATCATGGTAAAAGGGTGTCTAAACACGAAAGCCTCCTGCTGCTGCTGCTTTCGTTGCTGTTGCTGCTGCTGCTGCTGCTGCTGCTGTTGCTGCTGCTGCTGCTTTTGCTGCTGCTGGGTAACATCTGGCTGGTATAGTGACTCATCGGAAGAATGCTTACTTCTCATATGTCTTTGAAGATCGTGCGGCCACACATATACTTTACAGCAAATATTGCAATTAAACATACTCGTAATGTCCTAAATATGAATGTGTAGTTTCCTCTTATAGATTCTTCCTACGAAAATGTAGCAAGAGAAATACGTGGTCATCTTTTAGACGACATATTTGCAAATGATCGTCTCTCAATACAAATTCGATGTGATACAATTCATTCCTGGTGACCGGAAAATAGAGGCTTGGTTTCTCAAACGTCACGTCCGTGATATCTTCATTCAATAACCGTATCGACTGGAGAATAGGGAGAGCCGTTTCCCTCACGTACGACTGGTGCACGAAATCGGAACAGAAATACATACGTCTCGTTGAGGCTTCTAATTCCGGTATGAATGACACTTCCAATAATGCACATTGCCACGATCCATCTAACGAATAGCGTTTGGGCAGCCGCACTTTGAAATTGCCACCTACATTGTTTGCAAACGTTGAAAGCGAGTCTTCGCTATTAATAAATAAACAAAACTCGTCCATAATGTTCATTTCAGTTTAACCTTTAGTCTCTCTCTTATAGCTTTATTCAACCCAATCCCGTAGTTAAGAAATAAACGTAAAAAGTAGTTGGTTGCTGAACGTCCAGTGGCAAATAGTTTATGCAATTTAACAATAAATACAATAGGTATAGGTCTTGTGATAAAGCGAGGGAAATTTGGACTACCGGAAAATGAGGATCTTCTTCTTTATATACAGAAAAACATCAACTGGTTGATGATTACTTTCCTGCGCATGCCTGGTTTAACAATATTGTTAATACATTGGATAGAGACAAACGTTTGGTTAACAGGCTAAATCGTGTTGTGGATAAATAAATTAGTACAGAAGACGAATTTAGCTTCTATACGGTTGAAATTTATAAATACAACTTTTATCGTTTCTGTACTCGTCCTGACCTATCTCTCTTCCTTAAGCAGTTTGTTATCTTCAACACCAGTTTTATGTAGAGGAATATATAGAGATCAAAATTGTTTGCTTGGACCGTATACTAATAGCCGCCCACCTACAGAGCCAGTATCTGCTTATTTTAACCGGTTCAAACCTGGTTTCTCGGGCGCACTGCGTTTGCGCGCATTTGGGGATTACAATGTTTTACGTTTGCGCGCAGCTTTTGATTACATTTGCGCGCATTCATTTTACAGGTAAATTCAGGTAAAAATTTAAATTAAATTACAATTGACTATATATATTTTTCATTTTCATAATAAACATGACTATCAATTATTAATTTTGAAAATATTTCTTAATTCAAATTATAATTTGTTCATATAAAATTGTAAAACAAATTTTAAAGTGAGCATTATAAACTCCGTAGTATAGCTTAAGACATACATCTATGTTTTTAAATCTTTTTTTTTTTTTGTATTTCTTGTCTCTTTTTATGGCATTGTGTAGGATTGGCCCCCATGAAAAAATGTCCACTGGACACATTTCATAGTAAATACTGTCAATGGACAATATCTACTTATTTAAATGTGTCCTGAACACACTTTCCTATGAAAATATGTCCTGAAGTATGAAAAAGTGTCCATGAACATGAACATTATTTACTACCATAATATTGTCAAGGGGAAAACCGTCCACAAGGGACCAAAATGACACAGACATTAGCAATTGTATGTCACCGTACGGCCTTCAACAATTAGCAAAGCCCATACCGCATAGTCAGCTATAAAATGCCCCGATATGACAATGTAAAACAATTCAAACGAGAAAACTCACGGCCTTGTTTGTATAAAAAATGAACGAAAAACACATACACAAACGACAAACACTGAATTACAGGTTCCTGACTTGGGACAGCCACATCCATAAATAATGTGGCGGGGTTAAACATGTTAGCGGGATCCCAACCCTCCCATATTTTTTTTAAATGATATTTCGTCCTAAATATGCATGAAATGTTTGCCACTGGACGTTATGGAATCAACAATCAATTGATCAAATTTTGCACTAAAATATGAATTCAACAATTTAGTTAACTTTCTGAATTCGTTTTTGTGCAGAAATAAATTCCATAGAACATATTAAGTATGTAAATAAAATTGAGAATGGAAATGGGGAATGTGTCAAAGAGACAACAACCCGACGAAATAAAAAATAACAGCAGAGGGTCACCAACAGGTCTTCAATGTAGCGAGAAATTCCCGCACCCGGAGGCGTCCTTCAGCTGGCCCCTAAACAAATATATACTAGTCCAGTGATAATGAACGCAAAGGGTATCTTGTGGTCTTGTGGTATAGTTTATATTATTAAATATTGGTTCCATTGTTTTCTGTTCGTCGCCTCCCCACTTGGATTGAGACCAATCATTTGGCTGTTGTCTGCTCTTTGGTTGTTTTGTTGTCTCTTTTACACATTCCCCGTTTCCATTCTCAATTTTATCGTATGTTAATTTTTATTGTATATGCCAGAAAATGTATTAGTCCAGTTTAAATGAAAATAAAGAGAATTAGAATATTGTTGAAGAGAAAATACATATCCGTGTGAAATTCGCCTCAGGTTGTCTTTTCAAGTTTGATATCCAACTTCTTTACCCGACAACCTTGTATATTGTATATGTTTGATGGACTATTATCATGCTCATGTGACCATCAGGGACTGAGATAAATATGTTATAGTTTAAACTCTGTCAAAGCCAAAATGATTAAATATATATATCTAATATAAATTCATTCATGCATGCAGTAAAACATTTCTTGAATGAGTGAAATTATATAAAACAATTTTTCAAACTTTTATCTGTAATGCGTTTAGCCTACATGTGAAAACAAACCGGGAAAGGACTTGTGATAGACAAATGGACAACTATATACATGATATACAAACATATGTATTGTTATTTTTTTTAGTTATGAAATGTATAAAATACCAGATTCATTTATGGGCGTTTTTCAATAAAAGCGTTCCTTTCAGACCTAAAAAAATGGAAAATCAACTTGTCTAAAATTTATTTTCAAGAGTTATTTTGAATACCTCTATTATAGACCTGTTTGAAAACAAAAAGTGCAATCTTAAATACTCTTTAAAATGATATTATTTTCATAATTTGTGTTCTGTTTCGTAGGGGTCTTTTGTACCCTACGAAACTGCTTCTAAACACACATATTTTTTGCAATTTTAAATGTGTCCTATAGACATTCCAGTTTGTTTACGTTATATACTAGAACCAGGTGCTCCGCAGGGCGCAGCTTTATACGACCGCAGAGGTCGAACCCTGAACAGTTGGGGCAAGTATGGACAAAACATTCAAGCATGATACAGCTCTGAATTTGGATTGTGATCAAATTTTTGACATTACATGGGTTTTTTTTACACAAAACAAATGCCAAGATTTTACAAATCAATTAAAGATTTCTTCTTCAAACTTTTTAAATCTAAAATTAAATAGTTGACACAGCATAGGTTTCTGACACAGAATGAATGTGGTCTAATGAACTTAAAAGGTTTTTTTTGCCTTTGAGCAAATCACTATGCTGTTGAATATTAATCCTCTCAAAAAAATGTTTGAAGAAATTTTCTTTTTATATATGAAATCTGAAATGAGAAAAATTTAACCCCCCCCCTTTTTTTCACATCCCCGTTTCCCTTTTTCAAAACTGATATCAATTCAAATTTCTAATGGAGTTTGCAACAATAACTACTCATTTAAATACATCATAAAATATTAAGATGTAAAAAAACTGCTTGTTATCACTGAATGGTAAAGATTATTTAAATTTATCAGTTGGTAGTAAAAAGTGTATATACATTGTATATTGTATATAACAAAGATTTAAGTTGATTCTGGACAAAGAAAGATAACTCCAATTAAAAAAATTCTTGCTATTGCACAAATAGGATATTTCTTGCTTACTATTCTGGACAAAGAAAGATAACTCTAATTAAAAAAAAATTTGCTATTTCACAATATTGTGCAATTAGATATTTCTTGCCATTGCACAATACTGTGCAATTGAAAAGACTTGCTATTGCACAATACTTAATATAATAATTTTAGATCCTGATTTGGACCAACTTGAAAACTGGGCCCATAATCAAAAATCTAAGTACATGTTTAGATTCAGCATATCAAAGAGGCCCAAGAATTCAATTTTTGTTAAAATCAAACTTAGTTTAATTTTGGACCCTTTGGACTTTAATGTAGAATTTGAAATTTGAAAACAGGACCAAAAATGAAGAATCTACATACACAGTTAGATTTGGCATATCAAAGAACCCCAAGGATTCAATTTTTAATGAAATCAAACAAAGTTTAATTTTGGACCCTTTGGACCTTAATGTAGACCAATTTGAAAACTGGACCAAAAAAACTTCAATAATCAAGAATCTAAGTACATTTTTAGATTCAACATATCAAAGAACCCAACCGATTCATTTTTTGTCAAAATCAAACTAAGTTTAATTTTGGACCCTTTGGACCCTAATGTAGACCAATTTGAAAACGGGACCAAAAGTTGAGAATCTACATATACAGTTAGATTCGGCATATCAAAGAACCCCAATTATTCAATTTTGATGAAATCAAACAAAGTTTAATTTTGGACCCTTTGGGCCCCTTTTTCCTAAACTGTTGGGACCAAAACTCCCAAAATCAATACCAACCTTCCTTTTATGGTCATAAGCCTTGTGTTTAAATTTCATAGATTTGTATTTACTTATACTAACATTATAGTGCGAAAACCAAGAAAAATGCTTATTTGGGTCCCTTTTTGGCCCCTAATTCCTAATCTGTTGGGTCCTAAACTCCCAAAATAAATACCAACCTTCCTTTTGTGGTCATAAACATTGTGTTTAAATTTCATAGATTTCCATTTACTTAACCTAAGGTTATTGTGCAAAAACCAAGAAAAATGCTTATTTGGGCCCTTTATTGGCCCCTTATTCCTAAACTATTGAAACCAAAACTCCCAAAATCAATCCCAATCTTTCTTTTGTGGTCATAAACCTTGTGTCAAAATTTCATAGATTTCTATTAACTTAAACTAAAGTTATGGTGCGAAAACCAAGAAAATGCTTATTTGGGCCCTTTTTGGCCCCTTATTCCTAAAATGTTGGGACCAAAACTCCCAAAATCAATACCAACCTTCCTTTTATGGTCATAAACCTTGTGTTAAAATTTCATAGATTTCTATTCACTTTTACTAAAGTTAGAGTGCGAAAACTAAAAGTATTCGGACGCCGGACGACGACGACGACGACGACGACGCAGACGCCAACGTGATAGCAATATACGACGAAAATTTTTTCAAAATTTGCGGTCGTATAAAAATCTCATTTTTTTTCTGAATTGGAGAACCATTTTTTATCGATAAAGATTATACAGTACTTCACATATGAAGGTACAACTCATGTGACGTAGTGGACATTTTGATGCGTTTCGTAGTTGACAAAACCGTTTCGTAGTGGACAAAAAGTTTCGTAGTTGACATCAACCCTAGATTCTATGTTAATAAGAACATAATAAAAATTACATGACACGAATATAATTGAAAAAAGAGTAAAAAAAGACTGCATGGTAGTGGTAGAGTCCACTACGAAACGTTGTTCTCCCAAACTTGTTTCGTAGGTGACCGTTTCGTAGGGGACATATTCCATGCGCGTAGCTACGTTTACGTCAAAACGCCCGGGCGTACACTTGAATTTGGTAAAAAAAATTATTTTCATATGAATAAAAATAAAGCAATTGGTTAACAGTACATCGACCTTCTAATTCTTTCTTCAATGGTTTGTAATTGCGAATAAAGGTGACGAAAATTAGTTTCATATTATTTCTGTCAAATTCTAAATCTACCGTTAATTCTATACTCTCTCTCCTTTATTTTTTTAAAGCAATTCATTATGAGCTGTGGTTTTCATTTTTTGTCGAGCCATATGACATTTATGTCGCGAAAGCGAGCTATTTTGATCGTAAATTTCGTCGGTAGTGCCAATATTATAATTATGTACATGCAGGTTCATTATGTTGTTTTAGTTTTGAGATATAAATAACTTTGTCAAACATTTGTAAAATTTTACGGTAGCTGGACAAAAACTGTTTATGCTCAAACGAGTATCCAGAGCATAATGACGAAATTATAAATGATGAGTTTTCCCGGTTTTTTTTTTTTAAGATCTTTTTTGCCTTAACAGTCTAACGTTAAAATTTATTACATATCAATTACTTTGTTAAACCTTCGTCGAATTCACTTAAACTTCCTTGAAGTGTTTTATTTTCATGGTTAATTTCAGAAGCCATTTTTTTTTCGTTCCTTTTTTAGTTTTTGCGCGATGTAAGTCAGACGATCTGGTCACCGTTTAGTAACATATTGCAAGCTTTCGAATACTTGTAAGATCTAGTTACGTTGCTACATCAGATCGACAGATGCAGAAGCCATCGCTCTGCTAGGTTCAATTTCAGATGAAAACATTTTACCAAAGAAGTCGAGAACACTTTTCTGCGATTGATCCATCTTGTTTTCATAAAGTAAAATAATCCTAAATGAAAGACCACGCATACTGCTTCGGTAATGATTGAAGGTTATCCACGGCTCCCTTTTATCATAGTTTAAGGTAACTGCGGTTTGGATGTTTACTCCAAATTAAACCAATGACCGTCATTAGATTCATTCTAAATAGATTTTAAACACAAAAATAGATTAAACATAAAAAATAAATTATATTGAATCTATAAAATGTTGTTGTTGATGAGTTTTCAATGACAGGAATTTTATGACATTCTCTATTACTCTAAAACTTCCGGAGGCTTGTCCCTGCTTATCAACCTCCAGTATTATTGTTTTTGGTCTGGAACCGCTTGGGCATTCAGGCCCCTTACCGAGGTTCGGGCGTACACGTAAAAATGACCTAGCTACGCCACTGTATTGTAATGTTTTATTTTTCCCAACAACCCCTATATTGCAATAGTAACAAGACTGACTGTATTCATCGAAGTATGTATTAAGCTGTACACTGATATTTTTTTCATAATTTTAAAACCAGATACTGAAGGAGATTTGACCCGTTTCGTAGTGGACATTTACAAAAATACGGTATCACTCTGGTCCATTTGATGTGCTCAATTTTTCTTACCAACAATTTAATTGCCGTTATAAAAGCATCACTTCTTTTTTAAGACCCTAATGTTTATATCTCTTGCAAACACAAATTACATTGATTTTATAAAACTGTTTATTAGCAAATTTTAATGACTTCGTTTCGTAGTGGACATTGTGTCAGGGACACACCTTCTGAAATCAAAAATCCTATGTTAAAAGCTGTTTATTAAAATATGTTCCCTGCAGGCACACTTTGTTGAATCAACGTTGAATCTTTGTTGATTTTAGGTTATACATTGATCAACAAATATTCAACATTGATTCAACGTTGACAATGCAACGTTGAAATTAGTACATTGTTTCAACGTTGAATTAACATTGTGTTGAAATACCAACACTGAATCAACGTTGGCTAATGAATATAAAACCCAGTAGTTGTGGATACCAGAATTGTCAAAAAAGAAGTATTGGACACATCACAAATATTTTTAAATTGACAACGATATTCACATTAAATAAAATATTTAGCAGAATTATCACTAATTGTTGTGGTGATTATAGGATAACACATAAAACAATCGCAGTGTATATAAGCATTACTGATTAATCATGAACTTCGCACCCCAGATATTGAAATATTATTTAATAATAGAAAATTCCAAAAGTTCACCCCACCCCAAAACATAATAATAGAACAAGCATGTATACAGGATCATACAGTAAATATAAAATTAAATATTTGTGAATAACCCCTTCCCCTTAAAAGATCCCTCCCCCTTTTTCCTTGAATTCTGATGTCAAATATCTTGTTTTCATTTCATTTTTTTTCTATTCTTTTTATCAATTCAAAGAGAAAAACGTATCAGTACATAAACAATGGTTGACAACTTGTAATATAAACAACGGATAGATCAATTTAAATAACGATTTAAATTTTC
Organism: Mytilus edulis; assembly: GCF_963676685.1. Taxonomy (NCBI): domain Eukaryota; kingdom Metazoa; phylum Mollusca; class Bivalvia; order Mytilida; family Mytilidae; genus Mytilus; species Mytilus edulis. The sequence goes on from NC_092349.1 coordinate 22,674,197, forward strand.
GCGGCACAGTAACATTTCTATTTTAAGACTATTCAGATATGCGCACGCGCATTAGTTCGTTGCCAAAGTTTGAATATCCGCTATCGAGACCACAAGTTATTTCTGCAGAGTTTTTATCAATATCTTTCCTGTATACAGCTTTTACATTTTTATCGTAAGGGACGACATCAAAAGATCGATGTAGGATAGAAAACTTAAATCAAATAGTTTGGGGTGGGGGGGTTAAAATTCTGCAAGTTTTGTATATCTAAAATCGATTTTTACATATATCCCTATTGGTAAATCAATTTTTCCCAAATTAAGTTAAGAGGGGGGGTGTGGGGGTCAGTGAAAAAACTATATGAATTAAGTTTTTTTATCCTACATTGAACTTTTGATGTCGTCCCTAAGTATTTATATTAATTGTTGTGATTACGTTATCGTATTAAAGAAATGTGAGCATATCATGTTGTTATGAAAACTGTACTGAAAAGTTGAAGTTTTACACGTGAAAAAGGGGGATGTTTAGGACAATCTAAGGATTGACCTTAGGATCAGGACAGGATCAGGATAGCATGTTACCATTCCCAAGATATCTTGCAACGTCTCAAGAATTTTCATCATTGACTATTTGAAATCATATGAATGAATCACAAGTAAAAAGAAATTTTAATCGCATAAAAAGGGGGGCTTGTTTACAAATTTGGGATGGAAAGGTCAGAAGCTATACATGACTCACCAAGTTGGACCTTAAATATTTGACTGTCAAAATTGAAGTAGAATTTGACAAGGTAATCAAACATAAAGGGATATATGAGGGTGGTAAAAAGTTATTTGCATTTATGGCCTTTTTATTTCGCGTGTTTTGGCGTTTTATTTCGCGTATTTGGTTCGACATGCATTATTTATGTTTCCTTTTATTTATTTTCCTTGTTTTGTGTGGGTACTCTTAATTTCTCGTGCTAGTCCAACATTCAAGTAAAATATAAAAGTAAACCAGGACTAAATTCGAAGTCAGTTGGGAGATTGTTTTAAATTATGTGTTCCCAGGATATAAATTGCGATCAAGTTATGAATATCCCCCCCCCCCCCCCCCCGATTCGGATGAAACATGGGAAGGGAAAAGCTGACCACAGGGTCATTGTGTCCATTATCCATTATCATGACTGTGTGATCTCTAATAACAACTGAGTAATAACTTCTAGTACTTTTTTACTTAATATTCACGATTTAATTTTTCGTGCTTCCTTTACCCCAATTTTTATTTTCATTGCAGCGGTTTTTTTATTTTTTATTTCACGTGTTTCCGTGTTAAGAACCTCCCTTTACCATCCTCAAATATGTCAATTAGACAGATATCCATGCCGCAGCACAAGTAATACAGAAAAAGACATAAGTGGATAAACCTTCAATTTGTTCAAATTAAAATGTACGTAGTATTTAGGATTTTCTTGCAGATTATAGCTTCTAGTCTATCTAAAAGGAAATGTAGTTGAGACTTCAAAGGACAACTGTTACTTACTTTAGTTTTCATCGGTTCTTTTACTTTTGATTTATACTTTAAAGTAATAACATTATGAAGATATTAACAGTTAAATGTGTTGAACAGAATTAAACTTGACAATGTTACAACTTTTGATTTTGTAGATGTCATCATGAAGACCTAGATGGAATCACGGAACAGCAATTCAAGTGTCTGACAAAACAACAAACTTTCTTAAATTGGCTCCAAAAAGACAAGGTGTGAGAAAAGAGAAGATGAAGTTTCACTATTAATAAATAAATTTATTTTAATTTTATCGTATTGAATATTTCTCTCTAATCAGTGGTTGGACATTAGAATACATGGGATAGGAAGTGTCCGAACAGCAAACTTTGTTTTATATTTTGATCACTCAGATATTTCAAATAGATATTGAGCAAAATTTGTGTATTAAGGGTTGTGCTTTCGAAATCAATGTTTTTCTTGGATGATAATTTGTGTTGTTATATGCATATCGTTAATGTTAAAAAAATCTTGGTGGTTAAATTATGGTACGTAGGAAAGCCCTCAACACACCTATTTGTTATTCAGTTGATTTGTTGTTATCATCATCATGGTCATCACACGAATGAAGTCATTCAGTTTTATTCTTGAAAATTACTGATATTTTACAAGTAATTGGCAGTCAATGACATCTATTCAAAGTTTTGTGCACCCAAACACTTTTTATTGTTGTACCTATTGTTAACAAGACGGCCATCAACCGAAAAACATTATTTATTTATCTTTGGGTTATCATAGTCTTCAACAATGAGCTAAAGCCCACACCATGTCAAATATAACCAGACAATGACTTTATTTAAAGTTCATCAAATTTGTTTTGAGATTATTTTTCAAACTTGGGTCCAATGGAGCAGTTATTGGATCAGGTTTCCTGAGGCAGAATGTTGCTATGGCATTTTGCATGTTGAGCGCCTTAAGAAGACAATAGCTTGAATATTGCTACAGTATAAAATTATGGACTGCAAGACAAAGAAAATACAGGATGAATGAAACTTATTAGTTTAGGTTGAAACACAGTTGAACACAACCACTAACCAATTTTGATTCCGTGTTGAATACTAGTATTGTATTCACCCTGAATTCAATCTGAATTCAATTAAGCTATTGGTTGAAACAATGTTGAAGCAACCATTAATCTATATAGATTCAATGTTGAACATCAACGTTGATTCAACATAGGATTTCAACGTTGATACAAATTTGCAAAATCTAATAATAATTCAACATTGATTCAACATAGAAAATAAACATTGATTCAATGTTAAATCAACGTTGTGTGCCTGCTGGGTTGGCTCTAAACATACTTTTGAATTATTAAAGAACTTATATTAAGTAAAAATAATATTTATTTCTACATTTTTTTACGATATTTTAGAGTATAAATGTTGAACAGGCGGTCTAGGGACATGTCATTTCGGTTGTTTTGGACCATTCAGGAATCAATATCTTATCAATCCCTCTAAAAAATAAACTGTTTCTTTGCTTAAAAATGTTAAATCTAATTGACAGCACAAAAAATTACTTGCAAAGATCAAACACATTTTTTTAAAAGTGGCTAGGACAAGAAAGTACGTTTTTATTGAAAAACACCCTTATCCTCATTACACATAATCTGTGTTGAAATGCGTTGAAAGCATGGGAGTTTGTAATTCTTGCTCCTATATTCGTAAATATTTTCTTCGCCTAAACTGTGATCGACGTTTATATTATTCTTACGAGTCCTGGATTATATAGTACGTATCACACCTCTTAACACATTGATCGTACGAAAGGGGGGAAAACCTTGAATGACACAGTACAAAACTCCCAGTATATGATTTTATTTTATCATGTCCATTATAACGCTTAATCTATATATTGGTTACTAAAAACATGAAATCGACAATAAAATTATACCACCAGCTATTTAATTGTACCATGTTGGTACTACTTCTACTACTTTGTGTTAGACGAAGTTCCTCAAAACAGGGACTTAGTATAGAAAGTCCCTGCCCATGCTGCCCAAAATAAGGCAATTTTGACATTTCAAAGAACTCAGGTGTTTTTCGTTTTATTTTGCCTGGCATTGTCGGTATGTTTTCGTCTTATAAGTTTGAAATCCCCATTGCACGTTATATGTTGCCTCCCTTATTGTGCAGCAGCAAATATTCCAGAAGTACGTAATAAATACTTAGGATCTCATATCATGACTAAATAATTAATCATGTTAATAAAAGTAATGAATCCTTTTTTCAGACAGGATAATATGCTCATCTCGGGGCCTTTAATAGTTAACTTACTTTGGTCTCTTGTGGAGAGTGGTCTCATTACCAATCATATACTATATTACCACATCTCCTTTTAATGGGTGCGCTCTGTTTGCACACATTTTGGAATTAAAATGTTTTACATTTGCACTCAGTTTTTGATTACATTTGCACGCATTTATTTAACAGGTTTGTTTCAATCAATCTAGATTGCCAAAATGTTCTCTTTTTATTCAAAAAAGTGTCTCGCAACCAAATTTCAGTGATTTGATACCTCAAGCTGACTTGTATAATAAAATTATATCAATGCATCAACCAAAGCTGACCATATTTACATTTTATTATGTAAATCTATATATATAACTGCATAGTACATGTAATAAATCAGCAATATTTTGATGTCAGAATGCATTGCATTATACAAATGACAGCAACATTGCAACACATCAACATAATTTCAGTGATTTGATACCTCAAGCTGACTCATATAATAAAATTATTATAACACGTCAACAAAATTTCAGTGATTTGATACCTCAAGAATGTCAAGCTGACTCATATAATAAAATTATTTTAACTCATCAACAAAATTTCAGTGATTTGATAACTCAACAATGCTTAAGCTGACTCATATAATAAAATTATTTTAATCATGTTAATGCGTCCACAAAATTTCAGTGATCTGATACCTCAAGCTGACTCATATGATAAAATTATTTTAACGTGTCAACAAAATTTCAGTGATTTGATACCTCAACAATGCTCAAGCTGACTCATATATAATAAAACTATTTTAACACGTCAACAAAATTTCAGTGATTTGATACCTCAAGCTAACTCATATAGTAAAATTATTTTAAGGCATCAACAAAATTTCAGTAATTTGATACCTCAAGCTGACTCAAATATTAAAATTACTTTAATGCGTCAACAAAATTTCAGTGATTTGATACCTCAAGCTGACTCATATGATAAAATTATTTTAACTTGTCAACAAAATTTCAGTGATTTGATACCTCAACAATGCTCAAGCTGACTCATATAATAAAATTATTTTAACGCGTCAACAAAATTTCAGTGATTTGATACCTCAAGCTAACTCATATAGCAATGTATAGTAAAATTATTTTAAGGTGTCAACAAAATTTCAGTAATTTGATACCTCAAGCTGACTCAAATAATAAAATTATTTTAATGCGTCAAACAAAACTGACCATATATATTTGCTCTTTATTATGTAAATCAATATACAAAATGATATAGAAGCAAAGTAAATCAGCAATATTTTGATGTCAGAATGGATTGCATTATATAAATTTTGTTGATTGTTGGCATGTCTTATTTTTATTCAAAATATTGTCTCGCAACAAAATTTCAGTGATTTGAAACCTCAGGCTGACCATGCTGACTCATATAATAAAATTATTTAAACATGTCAACCAAAACTGACCATATAAGCACTTAATCATATCTATTATGTAAATCTATATAGCAGCATAGCAAATCAGCAATATTTTGATTCTTTTCTGTTTACGTAATATAAAACTGTCAATGAAGTCAGTATCTGTATCTGAGACAATATCTGAAAAAGTCTAATTTTTGGAAATAAGAAAAAACAAATTTTTTTTTTTTAGACCCAGTATTTTAATAGCACAAATCGAAGAACACACATTGGGGATCTAGGAACTGTTGTCTGTAATTCAAACAATTGTTTAATAAGGAAACAATGGCTATTTTAAAAATGGTACAAAACAAATCCAGTTCTTTCCTGTTACCAAAGTGAATCAATTTTAAAAAGTTTCTAATGGGAATAAGGAATAAGTTTAAGACACTATTTGTGGTTTACTAGTATATCCTGCAATAGTTTATCAAATGCCAATTATTTATTTTAGCATTTGCAATACAAAAGGTTTAGAAATATACTTAAATATAGTCAGATATGTCGGTAACATGAAAGAATCTTGAGTAACAGCACAACGGTAACAGGACAGAGTTGGTAACAGAAAGGATTTTTCTGCTTTATTTTAAAGTTTAAGAAAAATACACCATTTTAAATTGGTCACAATTGGAAGATAACAGCAAACAATGTCATTTATCCTTTGAAACTGTATTTGCAAGATGAAAAATCTGCCTAGGTAAGGAAAAATTCTAAAATAAATTCCTTTCTGTTACTATCTACTAAACTAGAATTGCACAATGTTCTCTGCTGTTATCAAAAGCAAAAAACCTATTTTTTTATTAAATATACTGTATATTATTTAGAAATTTATTTAATATGGTAGTGATAACTTATATTAAATAAAATGGTTGGCATATAGTAGATTAACTTTTCGATTCTTCAGTGAAATTGTCTTGAACATCCTTCCTGTTACTGATGATGGTTATGCTGTTACTTTTTATCAGGTAACATGACAGAACGTAACAGAAAGGAATTACGCGATAGTTTTTGTCCTTTTTATCACATTAAATGTAAGTGTATTTCCTGTGACATATAACTTTTAAAAAGATGATATAAAAACACACTTAATGCTGTGGTGCACACTTAAAAATATTCTCAGAAAGTGTAAGAAAAGGCTGTAACAGGATAGAACACCAATAAGTATTTTTCTATAAATTCTTACCTTGGATGGGCTTGAATTTTCAAACCTGGCTGCCTTTCCAACTATTTCTTTGTACTAATGCATTCAGGAAATGATGCTCTTCACAATACATAATGGGAAAATAACTCTTGGTCTTGTAAACATTTCCACAGGTAAAAAAAAACCAGTGGTAACAGGAGGGAAATCACCCCTGGGGACAAATATTTTTTCTCTTAAAATTTGCAAAATTTTATTACATGCTATAGTTATAATATAAAAAGACAAATTAGGGGCAAGTTTATTATATAATATATAATATATGTGAGAATCGGACGCCTGTTTAATTAATTTGGATATTATTTGAATGATTTAGTTTTCAAAAAAACACAGGGGACAACATGATTTTAGGGGGGGTTGAACATTTAAATTACAATATTTTATTGGAAGAAATATAAGAATGAGTGTTTAATTGGCAGGCCATGGTGCATTATATAATTTAGTTTATACTGAAACTTAAAATTTTCAAAAAAGATGGTTGAATAAAAAAATAATTGCTGGTGAAGTGGGGGACATGGAAATTAGACTTTTTCAGATATTGTCTCATCTGTATTTCCCACTTCTGAATATGGATGGGTATGTCATTGATTCATTTTGGCTATTCTGTGATTGTTGGGTCTGCGCATAAATAAGTCGTGCTTGCTGAGGTGTGCTCATTTAAACCCAGTGGTTCAGGGTGTTTTGTAAGACTTACCATATCGCTAATCCTGGCTGAGCCGGCTGCTTGAACTTTTGATGCATATATACAGTTGGAAAGCAGGTCACGGTTTGACCCCAAGTTTATCAGCAACAATAGAGTCACGTGACCGTGAAAATTCAGTAAAAAAACGGATGAGACAAACCTCATTTTAACTCACTGAATACTATTGTTGTAATAAAAACTTATTGACCTAACTAATCTTGAGTATCCATAGTTTATTCTCGTCAAAGCTCACACATCAAATCAAAGTCCTTTATTCTTTATTTTATCTGCAAACTTGGAGTTTGGGTGAAAATTGTCAAGTCTCCTGAACGAAAAATCTAAATATTTACGAGGAAACTAAAAATGATGGGCTGAATTTAAATTTAATAAAGCATCTCATTAAGACAAACACTCGATATGAATATCTCGGCAATAGAATGTTGGATACGCAAACGTCAAATTGATTTCAAACCGAAGCGGTGGTTTTTATGCCGATTTGTGCAAGTGGTTATCTCCCCTTAATATCACAAGTCAAAAATAAAAACCCAGCAAAATGCATAAGAATACAGAATACATAAAAATTAAAAAAAGGAGTTTACTTTATTTAAAGAAAATAATCGAAACTCGATTTATAACTATGTTATGATAATATAAAGAAGAGATACTTCCCCCTATTTTTCAGAGAAGGACTATAAAATGTAAATATTAAAAGACAAAATATTACTGCAGTAAAAAAAAAACAATTCAGAAATGTGGATAATGACATCTACATGTAAATTTAAAAACCTAGCTATATTGAAAGAAATTAGATCTGGCGGATGAAATATATACTACATGTAATTTTTATATGTGGGAATGGGATCATTCCTAGCAGAATTTTTTTTAAACACTTCTGATTATATTTTTATGCAATAAAACATAGTTTATACAATTTCAATAATCTTTCTGAAAATTGATATAATTATTAAATAAATAGTACTGATCATATATATTTTATATTCTATAAAGTGTGACCAAGAGTTACAACAAATTTCTTCAAATTAAGAGAGCCTTTAAACTCAAGCCTATGTTTCTTAGTTGAACAGTAAAATACCAAAAAGGGATTTATAAGTTTTATACCAAAAATATTGACAGAAATTCTGTAAAAAAATATGCTTTAAATTATAAGTGAAAGTGACACAATTTTGAATTTCAGAATCATTATTATTGTAAAATTAAACTAAGTTTAGCTTGCACAGTAGCCCTTAGTCTTATTTCTCAGGGTATTTTATAGATTATGAAAGTAACTTTTTGGAAAAAATGGGGCTTCTTCTCTTGAACAGGTTGCTGTATCAGCATATACTTTACCTGAATACTAGTAATAGGAAATGAAATGAAACTGGTGAGACAAATTTTGTGCATTTTACTTCAATAATGATCAAAGATGCTTAAATTTGACAAGAATTTGCCATTTGAATAAATTCAATTTTGTAAGAACACATCTCTATGAATAAACTTCTTGTTTGGCTGACTTGGCTTGATAAGCTAGATTTGCTCTTATTACTATAAAATTGAGAATGAAAATATAGCTTACTAAATAAAGAGATAATAATATAAGCAAAATTTTATTAACTGACCTTCATTTTCTTTTTTCATATGTTTTTTTCCTACAGAATTTTCTTTGCAATGCATTTTCTATTGCTATTTTTGTGCTTTTGTCCATCCATACAGTATGCTATCAATAATTTGTCAGATCTGTCAGAATTTTCCAAGACGTTTAGCTTTAAACGCAATAAAGGAGGGTATGGATGGGGGGGTCTGTTATTCTGTAAACATTTAATTTTCACCCCATTTTTCTCTAATCTTTAAAAAATTAACTCTTTTTTTCTCTAATCTTCCAAAAATTAACCCTTTTATTCTCTAATCTTCTATTTTTTGGCTCATTATTCTCTAATCTTCATTTTTTAAGGGCATTATTCTTTAATCATTTAACCCCATCCAAACCCTCATAAAGAAGATCTTTGTTTGTTGTTTCACTTTTCCAATGTGTAAATTTTTACTATGCACATGACCCTGACACATATTTTGTTATATACGTTACATGACGTATGTTGAAAAAAGAAAACAATGTCACCGTCAATTTGTGTAGGGGATCAAAAGGGGTTTTAGTTACTTTAAAATACAAGTATCGTATGGAATTGTGAAAATCCACAACTTTTAATCAAAATTTCATTCATGTCTTTAATAAAATCAGTATTTTAGAGCACTTTGAAACAGGTACAATGAAAAGAAGCTAAACTTTACTGTTTTGAAGTAGAAACGTAGCTAAAACCAGATAAAAATTGACATGGCTGGTGGTCACTAAAATTGATGTATAAAAGTAAAAAATGATGGCTTCAAAACAGTGTATAAATTTAAAATAGGTTTCCCGGTTTCATTTAAGATTATAACCGTTCTTTTCTGTATTTGGATACGCAAACGTCAAATTAGGAAAAATCGATTTTTTCGGCGAACAAAAAAGATGGCTATTTTTTTTTAGAACGGACAGGATAAAGGAATAGCAATAACAAGCTATTTTTTGTAATGTTTGTATGTCGTAAAGAAATTATATTGGTCACAAAACCTACAAATTTTAAAATTTAATTGTAATAAAAGCATGACAAGTTGCAAAAAATACTTTAAACGTCAATCTTTTAGCCGATTGATTTGGCGGACTTTTTGACGTTACGGACGACTGTAGCGCCACCTAATTAATTCCCCCTGCTATTGTTGCTGATAAAGCTTGACGACAACGGACGTTTCCAAGGACTTGCTTTCCAACTGTATAACAATCACTGTTCCATGGTGGCGTCATATATTTTGTTTTATGACGTCAAAATTTTACCGGAACCTGTGTGATATCTATTAATGGCAGACAAACAGCGATAGTAAAGGTTTATAAAACTAATCCAGTAGTACATCCCCCAACAATGTGACTGACATGAGAGATTTCCTCTGTACTTTATAACTACTTTCATGAATTTATAATGAAAAAATGAGAAGTTCTCTTCTTGGAAAAGTATACTGTTACACGTAGTATATTATGTCGGTTGGTTGATTTTGTTGGTAGCTAAATTTCAAGTGGCAAATATTACATTCCTGTTCGCATATAAAGTATTTTTTCGAACGTTCACGATATCATTTATAATCCATAATGACAAATCTAACACAACTGTTCATAGTTATACAACACCTTATGTGCAATACATGTAACACTGTACAGTGTACAATTTTCTTTTGAACATTTTCTGGAAAACAGAATCGTAAATCCAAGGCAAACAAACGTGAATTACGAAGGAATATTTATGAAGAGCCTGTCAAAAATGGGGAACGAAGCGACGTTAAAAATGATGTTGATAACACATGATATAAAAAATAATGTTCCTATCGTGGATAACCTCTTTATACGGCTTCTACTTAAAACAAAATCATTTCTTTTAATTTATGATAGCGAAAGGGATAACAAGTGTCCAATCTTATAGCCATTGTTCACTATAAATAACAATATGAAAAAATAAAATAATTACTTTAATAAACACATTAAAAAAAAATCGTATTCATAGATAATATATATATATAGTCTATATTTTATACCGGGTATAGTAATTTGCTACTCTGGAAAAATATTAATTAAGATTATTATTATTGTTTATGTTTACAATCCGAAAAAATAAAATAAAAAGAACTTCGATTTCCACCAATGAAATGTCGTACACCATTCATTCACACCATTCCCGATTGCACGTTACACGATCACACTATCCCTCATACACCATTACACCATTCCCCTTACACCATACACCATAGCACCATACACCATTGCACCATACACCTTACACCATTACACTAAACACGTTTTTTTGGGAAGTTTACACCATCCAAGGGCTGTAACTTCATTGCGAATGTTTCAGAATAAAAAGTGTTTCAATGAATAGTGATCGTTTTATAAAGTAGTAAATAATTTAAGTTATTTTTTTAAAGTTACACCAAGGCACAAACATGGAGTTTCGGCACGTAACAACATGTGAAGTAATGAATTTATCAATTATACCTTTACCTTTTTTAAGATTAGCTATGTTTAAGCATTTTAACAATTTTATCTGTATAGATTTCTAGGATTTAGTGCTTGTGCAAAATAAAACGGAATTATCTTGCTCGAAATCCCACTTCCACCTCATCGTTGGTGAGCAGGGTAAATAATTGAACAAATTATAAATAAATAAGTATTATTACCTGGATTTACCTGTCAAAAAATGCGCGTAATTGTAATCAAAAGCTGCGCGCAAACGTAATGATTTTTGCGCGCAAATGTAGTGGTAATGCGCGCAAACGTAATGCACCGGGTTTCTCTGCACAGTCATAATTCCTTCACGTGCACAACAACTAAAAGGATAAGTAAAGAGAAATCTTACAGCATACTATTCATATTTGTTTGTATTCTTTTTTATATAATTTTACAGCCCATAGTTCTTTATTCCTTATAGTTTAGCAGCCGAATTTTTTCTCTATTCCATACAGATTAGCAGACAACATTTATTTTTATATTTTTTTAATCTTTCTTTATTCTTTCTTTCTTTATTTGTTTGTCAATTATTCTCTATTTTTTTTTTTATTTATATTCTTTATTTATTCATGCCCATTATTATAAACTCCATTAAAACCTAGTATATAAATATAGATAGATTAAATACATTATCCGTGTATTTTTGAAGATAAAAATCAATGACGGCCGTTGACTTTTCAAATATATAGATAAGATATAAATGAGAAACAATTTTTAATGACCAGATGTGGATTTTAGTTAATCATTTGGGGTGAAATTTTAATCATATGATATTAATTATAAGTGGTTAAAATGATTTGGAAAGCAATACTACCGAATATTTACGGTTTATATAGATAAGTAATCTAAAAACTAAAGATAATTATTTTATGTCACAGACGATATTTTTATAGTTGTTGTCCGTTAATTAAAACCAGACAAAACACTGTACACCTGTAAACATGTTATTGAAAGAAAGTGTATAAAGATAGTTACTGATTTTTTAATCACCAGATGTGCTTTATCTCTTCATCTAATTATTTAAGGTGTCATTTTAATCAGGGCCATATGATATTAATTAAGTGGTTGAAAGAAATAGAAAAGCAATACTTCTGAATGTTTCACGATTGTCATGTTAACAAGATAAGTAATCCAAAAACTAGAAATAAGAAGATAACTAGTATCTCAATTGTTTGTAAAACAATTGAAAGGTCTTTCCTGTAAAAGTGATGTTTTCGTAAGGTAATTTGTACGACCTTTCGTTTGATATACGACAAGCATACCTTCTGAAACTTTTCGCTTTTTACACTTAATGACCTCATCCGCCTACATTTTCGAGATTGGAAGTATGATATATGTAACGTAGACTTTATGATCTTTCATTTGATATGGAACAATGCCATGTTCTAGAAAGTTTAATTTTTGCACTTAATAACCCCAAACAAGATATTTTTGGTGGTCAGGAATTTGATATTTCAAATGTATATATCATGACCTTTCATTTGATATACAACAACCTTATCTTAAAAGCAAAATTTATTTTTTGCACTCAATGACCCCACCCAACCAATTTTTGGGGGACTTCAATTTAAAATTTGAAATGTACGCTTTATGTTCTTTCATTTGATATGCGACAACCTTACAATCTGAATGATTAAAATTTTTGCACTAAATGACCCAAGTAGAGTTTATTGAGACCTTCAATTTGATATATCAAATGACCCCATTTGACAAAGTGCCAAAAATGATGCAATATCAACTATATAAATAGAGAATTCTCTCTTTTTGTATTGTATTGTATTTTTGTTGTGTTTTTCTGTATTTTTTTTCTACTTAGTTATATAATGTTCAACTACGTTACGTGTATTACATATGAAATTAATAAGACTGTAAAGCCAAAACTAGATAATGGCTAATTATTGTATCAATTTAACGTCTCTTAATGTAAATGGCTTTGGAAATGATTTTAAACGCAAATCCATGTTTCTTTGGTTGAAAAAATTTCAGAGCGACATCATTTTCTTACAAGAAACACACAGTATTGAATCCTATGAAACTATATGGAAAAGGGAATGGGGTAGAGATATTTATTTTTCGCACGGGGAAACGAACTCTAGAGGTGTTGCTATTTTGTTTAACTGCTCAACCGATTATATATTAAAGGAAAAAATAGCAGATGAAAACGGAAGGTATCTCATTCTAACTGTTGAAATTGATAACACAGATTTTGTTTTTGTAAATTATTATGCGCCCACGAAAAATTTTGAAAATGAACAAATACTATATATTGAAAAAATCAAGGTTTTATTAAACGAAAGGTTAGATCAAAATCTCGTTTTGGGTGGAGATTTTAATACGATACTTAATCCATTTTTAGACAAAATGGGTGGTTCAAAATATAACACACCTGCCAAATATACGAGTAAATTAGAAGATTTTATAGAAGAATTTGAGTTATGTGATATTTGGAGGACACAAAATGTTGATTCTAGATTATATACATGGCGTCAAAGAACCCCTCTTATACAATGTCGCTTAGATTTTTGGTTGATATCGAATTTTTTGTCTAGCAGTGTTACCAAAACATCCATTGTCCCGTCTATAAAATCTGATCATAGTCTTATCAAATTGACACTGTCCGGCGAAAACTTTAGTAAGAGAGGTCCCGGTTTCTGGAAATTCAACTCGGGTTTACTGACAGATAAAAATTATGTGGATATAGTAAAAAATACTTTATCAGAATGTAATAATAAATATCACAATTTAGAAAATAAAAACTTGAAATGGGATACCATAAAAAGTGAAATAAGAGGTGCAACCGTCAAGTATTCGAAATATAAAAACATGAAATTACGGGAAAGAGAGTCCAATTTAAAAAAAACGACAAGACGAAGTTCAGAAAACTCTCTCTTGTACATATTTAGATAAAGATATAAATAATCTTTTGGTTGAATTAGACACTGTTAAAGAAGATTTAGAGCAAATAGTAAATAATAAAACAAGGGGGGCTATTATACGATCACACGCCGAGCACTGTGAAGGCAATGAAAGAAATTCAAAATATTTCTTATCTTTAGAAAAACGCAATTATAAAAATAAATGTATAAACAAATTAGTTGTAAACGACATTGAAATTGTGTCACAAGAAAAAATTCTAAACGAAGAGAGACAGTTCTATGAAAATTTGTACGCATCTAAAGAGGACCCTGATAAATATTCAGGTGATTCTAATTTTTTTGACTTAAATTTTATTCCTAAGCTTACAGATCTGGAAAAAGATATATGCGATGCAGATATTTCAGAATCTGAGTGCGTTAAAGTTTTAAAAACATTTAAGAATAATAAAAGCCCTGGTACAGACGGGCTTACTGCTGAGTTTTACAAATTTTTCTGGATTGATATAAAAAAATATGTGTTAGAAAGCTATGAATATTCCTTCGAAACCGGAACCCTCTCAATAGACCAAAGACGGGGTATTCTTACTCTTATTCCAAAGAAAGATAAAGATAGAACACTCTTGTCGAACTGGCGTCCCCTCTCTATCTTAAATTTTGATTATAAATTATTAGCCAAAGTTATTGCGGAAAGAATGAAATTATTTCTTCCAAAGCTTATAGATCCGGACCAAACGGGATATGTGGCTGGTAGATACATTGGTGAAAATCTACGACTCATTGCTGATATTATATTGTTAACTACTTTAAAGAATTATCCAGGGCTTATATTACTGGTCGATTTCGAAAAGGCGTTTGATACGCTAGAATGGAAATTTATTCAAAAAGCATTGGTTTGTTTTAATTTTGGTAGCAATTTCCGGAAATGGGTCTTAACTTTATACTCAAATATATCTAGTCTTGTCGTTAATAATGGATTTAGTTCTAGTCCATTCACAATTGAGAGAGGTGTTCGACAAGGGTGTCCTTTGTCTCCTTTTTTATTTATTTTGGCCGTTGAACTGCTGGCAATAAGTATTCGTAAGAACAATCAGATATCTGGTATAAAAATTGGGGATACTGAAATCAAAATTTCACAGTTGGCTGATGATACCACTTGTTTTTTGAAAGATGTTTTCTCCGCGCAAATTTTATTAGATTCCTTTAACGATTTTGAGAAGTGTTCAGGATTAAAAGTAAATTTTTCTAAAACCGAAGCAACATGGATTGGGAGAAATAAGTTTAACAAAGAAGGTTCCCTTCCTATTAAATGGACAGATGGTTTTAAAACCTTAGGTTTAAAATTTAATGCTTGTGAAGAAATGGTTTGTTCTAATTTAGATACATGCATAGAAAAAATGGAATCAATAATTAAACTATGGAGGATCAGAAACCTTTCCTTGATCGGAAAAATTGTAATTCTTAAATCACTTGCAATATCGAAGCTTATTTATGTCATTTCATCTACACATGTACCAAGATCTTATGTAATTAAAATACAACGGGATATTAATAGTTTTTTATGGAATGGTAGTACTCCGAAAGTTAAATCGGAAGTTATTCAAAAGTCTCCTAGCGAGGGGGGACTGAAAGCTCCAAATTTTGAAGTACAGCTGTTATCCTTTCGTATTATGTGGGTAAAAAGATTTCTATCAGAACATGACTCCAAATGGAAACATGTTTCCAAAGCATTTTTCTCCCTTTTTGATTTAGAGGACTTGTTTATGAGCAGATGTGAATTTGAGTTTTTGAATTTGAAAGCACCTCTTTTTTATATAGAAGTGCTATCTGCTTGGAAACGTTTCAAGGGTATTTTCATCCCGTTAAATGCATTTCATGTTAGAAAAGAATTTATTTGGTTCAATCCGTTTATCAAAATTGATCAAAAGAGTATTTTTTACAGATCTTGGTACATGAAAGGCATAAGGTTCATCAATGATATTGTAGATGATAAAGGCGATTTTTTGTCTCATGACGCTATTAACAAAAAATATAACCTGAATGTCACTTTTGTAGACATTCTATCTATTAAGCTTGCTATACCACGTGACTGGAAAGATTTGTTATTACAACAACACATGTCACCTAACAGCAACTCATTTGGATTCGTTTTTGAGCATGAGAATAAAAAAATGCCTATCAGTAAATCATTTGCTAAAAGTGTATATTCACTTTTTATCGATCGGGGAAGTGTTTCTCCTATTTCACAACAAAGATGGGAAGAAAGTTTTAATATAGAAATTAGTGACGAACAATGGAAAAATATTTATTCATTAGCTTTCAAATGTACTATAGAAAGCAAACTACAAGCTTTTCAATATAAATTACTACACAGAATAGTCTCACATAATTATCTTCTTGAAAAATATAAACTTTCCTTAACTAATGAATGTGCCAGTTGTAAAGAAATAGAAACTATAGAGCATAAATTTTTTGAATGTACAGAAATAAAACAATTTTGGAGAGATTTTTCAAATTGGTGGTATTCAGTTTTTGGAGAAAAACTATTCTTGAATAAAGACAGTGTCATTTTTGGTGTATTGAGTTCTGATAACTTAGTTCTAAATTATTGCATTCTACAGGCAAAATATTACATTTATTATGTAAAGAACACACAAGTAGACAGACTGTTCATATCTGTGCAAGCTTTTCTTAAATTTTTGAAAAGACGTCTGGAGATATTAGAATATTTATATATTTCTAAAGACAAACACGAGTCATTTGCCAACAGATGGGGGGAATGTATGAAAGCTATTTAATTAAATTTATTTTTTAATATTGTTATAGTATAATGTATTCCAAAGTATTCTTAAGACGTATCATATACTGAATATTCACACCACTATCTTGCAATGTTTTACTATGTCTTATTGGCATAATGTCAATAGTTTAACAATGCCATACATGTCATGTCATTCACTTATGTCTTGTAAAAATGTATGTATGCACTGTAGTTTGAACACCAAAAAGATCAATAAAAAATTAAAAAAAACTATATAAATAGAAGTTATGAAACTTAAAAAGTCAATGCAAAACATGAAAATTTCAAATTGATTTTTTGGGGTTTTTTTTTCATGGAAAGTTTTTGGTACTTGTTCAAACATATAACAATGTTAACCTCTTCAATTTTTAAAACATTTTAGGTGGTAACCTGTTGTTGATTCAGAAATACATGCCTCCGCTCGCAAAATTTCAAACTGCATTACCTCTAAAACGATCATAGATATCTCAAATCTGATAAATGATAAATGATCTGTACTTAAAGGACATCATTGTAGAAAAAAATTGGGACAATTTCAAAGTTCATCAAGGTAACAATGAGTCATCAAATATATGATGCAATAACAAAATTGAGAACCGGAAGTCGTAGAGACTTGGGACTACCACCATTCAACTCAGGACCACTTGACCTTTCAAATATCACAAGGTCAAGGTTATAGTATACTGTGAAGGTCAAGGTGAAATTTCATCATGACCTGACATTGACCTCAAATTGAAGGTCTTGAATTACTGATCATCTTTGCAGTTTATAGGAGGTTGATATCTGTTACCTTTAAAAAGATATACACACAATACTATACTTTTAAGACTCATCCCGTTGTAACTTTTGAACAGACGGTCGGACATTTTTGGGCTTATTGTATAAAATGTAGAGCTCGTCGTGAAGAACATTTTATACGCTGTATGTATGCAGCAAAGTCTTATCGTTTTTCTAATATGTAAGCTTGAAATTGCAGCGTCATTTTTTTTTTGCACTCGGTGACCTTTGACCTTGGGTGCATATTAAAGGTCATATGAATTTAAGATTATTGGTGAAGGTTCCAAGTCTCTATGACTTCCGGTTCTCGAAATAGAATTTTTAAAAAATTATTTTTAATTTTTAAAGGGAAATAACTCCTTATAAGGGATAGTAACAAATTGACTGTTTATGTTTATAAACATTGCCATCTGTTCTAATACATGCTGTCATTTTCAATTCAATTCTATCTCTAATACTTTTTGAGAAAAATGCAAATAAAAGAAATTGCTTGAAGGGGATATAACTCTCAAAGGGGATGATGAAATCCTATGCAGCCTCATATGGTAATACATCATGATGAGATCTACCTATTGACTAAATAAAGTCATGATATTTTTTAACACATTTTGGGGGGACCATGTTGAAAAAAATCAATAAAAGGGAGATTACTCCTAAAGGGGATGGTGAAATCCTACAAAAGTTCATCTGATAAAAGTTCATGTTGAGGTCTATTGATGGTTCAATTTTGGTATTGATAACTCCAATAGTAGCGGTAGGAGGGCCTGCCAAAAAAATGCTGGAAGAAAAAAAAGAAAAAAAAAACATTAGAAAAACAATAAGGTCTTTCCTCGGGAAGAGGAAAGACCTTAAATATTTTATGTATTGATATCAAACATTTGAATCCAATTATCTTTACACGTGCATCTACTTATAGTACCGCCTACTGGATTGAGTGACATTTTATCTGATTAATATAAATAGGATATCTTGGAGAATTCTTACAGTTGTTATACAGCATGTATAAGCAGTAACTATTTAAAGAGGTAGAATATTCTTTAGAGAATTATCACAGACTTATTATCTATGTGTTGGGTAAGCGTTTAGCAAAAACAAATTGCGCGTCCGTTTTGGAGGGTATACCGTCCACTTTTAAGGGTGTGACGTTACGTCCACCTTGGAGGGTAGCTTGGTCCAATATTTAGGTATAGCGCCCGCGCCTAAGCCCAACTATAGCCTCTGCACCCAAATAAGGTGTTCGTGTGAGTCATATCCTTAGGTATGCATCCCCATGTCGAGTCCAACTCTGATGACCGTGCTGAGGCCCAACGCCAATGTATTGTATTGATTGTCACATGTATTAATCTGTATATCTCCCTTACTCCATTTGTCATGATTATACTATTATTATGCAGGTGGAAGATAGGTCCGCTGCTGTATGCCCCGAGGTAATCGGTGCCCTCAGGTAATCGTGGTAATGCGTCATTGATTAAATTCGCACGAAAATGTAGTTCTTATTTAGATAGATCTTAAAACCAAATTTTAATGTGACTAAATACCAAAGATGTCATCAAACTTGCCAGGTGATTTTATTATTTGTATTCACCGATCATTCATTTCGTATGTACGTGTAGGGTGAGGATGGCTGGTGAAATTATCAACATTTTTTTTATAAAAGTTCAATTAATGATCTGAAGTATTCATTCATGACAGGGTTACCTGAGGTAACCCCAATAATAACAACAAATACAACCATTTAACTCAGGTCAACTGAGGTAACTTTATATATACATCGCATAAACAATACAAATCTACATTTTAAATAAAGAAATTGTGTAATTAAAATATAAATGTATACACTAGCAAAGTATCTAGTAAGAATTCTTTTATAACAGGGTAACCTGAGGTAACCCAAACAATAACAGCAAATACTAGTACAACCTATTTAACTCAAGTTAATTCAGATCACCTTTACATATACATCACTTAAACACTATAATTTCAATGAATTCATACATTAAAAAAGAAGACGTTGATTTATTACAGCATAAATGCATATACTAGCAAAGTATCTACTAAGTATTCTGTCTTGACAGGGTTACCTCAGATAACCCATAAAATAGCAACAAGTATTATCCATTCATATCAAGTTTACTTAAGTCGCTTAAGGCCTCTGCTGGTGGACTTTTAGTTCCCGAGGGTATCACCAGCCAAGTAGCCAGTACTTCGGTACTGGCATGAACATACGGATTTTTTGTGTTATTAAAATTTGCTGTTACAAAATATAAGAAATTATTATAAATTAAGGAATGTATCACCCTCATGCAAAGCTCTGATTCCTTTCACGGATTTGGCTATACTTTTTGGACCTTTTGGATTATAGCTCTTCATCTTTTATGTAAGCTTTGGATTTCAAATATTTTGGCCACGAGCATCACTGAAGAGACATGTATTGTCGAAATGCGCATCTGGTGCAAGAAAATTGGTACCGTTAATTTTATTACTACCACTGGGTCGATGCCTCTGCTGGTGGACTATTAGTCCCCGAGGGTATCACCAGCCAAGTAGCCAGTACTTCGGTACTGGCATGAACACACGGATTTTTTGTGTTATTAAAATTTGCTGTTACAAAATATTAGAAATTATTATAAATTAAGGAATGTATCTCCCTCATGCAAAGCTCTGATTCCTTTCACGGATTTGGCTATACTTTTTTGGACCTTTTGGATTATAGCTCTTCATCTTTTATATAAGCTTTGGATTTCAAATAGTTTGGCCACGAGCATCACTGAAGAGACATGTATTGTCGAAATGCGCATCTGGTGCAAGAAAATTGGTACCGTTAATTTTATTACTACCACTGGGTCGATGCCTCTGCTGGTGGACTATTAGTCCCCGAGGGTATCACCAGCCCAGTAGCCAGTACTTCGGTACTGGCATGAACATACGGATTTTTTGTGTTATTAAAATTTGCTGTTACAAAATATTAGAAATTATTATAAATTAAGAAATGTATCTCCCTCATGCAAAGCTCTGATTCCTTTCACGGATTTGGCTATACTTTTTGGACCTTTTGGATTATAGCTCTTCATCTTTTATATAAGCTTTGGATTTCAAATATTTTGGCCGCGAGCATCACTGAAGAGACATGTATTGTCGAAATGCGCATCTGGTGCAAGAAAATTGGTACCGTTAATTTTATTACAGATGACCTGAGGTAACCTGGTCATTTTACAGTAATTTACAGATGACCTGATGTAACCTGTACGTGAACAATAGAACATAGATGTAATCTGGACTAAGCTGACGAAGGGAGTTATGACCATTCAATTGTGGTTACCTAAGGTTTCCAGAAAATAAGCGTTTTGCAAAGTTTATCTGTGGTAACATGCAGCTGGTACAATGACCATAATACGATTTTGATACGCTAACACAGCTAATGAATATTATGCATGAATATAGAAAGATCAGCACGTGTAGCAATAGACTGAGAGTTTTAGATTTGTAGAGTAAATATATGGATGCAGTTTATAGAATACAAAATTAGATCAGAAACATAGTTATTAACTATTTTAAAACCAAGCGAGTAAAATACGGATCTATAAATGTATGCTTTACTTAAATCATAAAGATTTATGATTATTTTTACTTTCATTTAACTGATGGAATACTTTTCACATATCGACTGTTTGTACAACTATTATGTGCCTGTCCCAAGTCAGGAGCCTGTAATTCAGTGCTTGTCGTTTGTTTACGTGCTACATATTTGTTTTTGTTCATTTGTTTTATATATTTAAGGCCGTTAGATTTCTCGTTTGAGTTGTTTTACATTGTTATTTCTGGACCTTTTATCGCTGATTATGCGGTATGGACTTTGCTCATTGTTAAAGGCCGTACGGAGACCTACGGTTGTTAGTTTCTGTGTTCTTTTGGTCTCTTGTGGACAGTTGTCTCATTGGCATTTATACCACATCTTCTTTTTTATATGTATCATTATTGAACGCATACATATCGTTATCTAGGTTCTTCTATTTTAATTGTATATATATATATATATATATATATATACAACTCGTCTAAACATCAACCCAACAATGTTAGATCTGTAAATTTGCTTTCGCAAATTTTTGGTTCTTCCCTCGCCGGGATTCGAACCCATGCTACTGTGATATCGTGACACCAAATCGCCTGCACTGCAGCCGTCCCGCTAGACCACACGACCACCTGGGCTCTCAAAAAAAAGAGCTTTCGGTGGGCATGTGTTACCTTTCCACGTCAGTTTTAATCTAGCGGCGTACTACAGTACATGATATATAAGGCATGAAGATGTTATTGTTACAGATCAGCTAAATTATCTATAGTAAAGGATCCTACAAATTAATGTAAGATACAGTCACAGAAAATAATATATATATATACTACCCTTTTAGAATAAACAAGGAATGGTACACAAAGAAGCTTTAAATAAAATACATTTCAAACAAAGAAAAGAAAAACCAACGAAAGTGGCCAATATTTAACAATTTTGCATTAGTGTTAATATTATTATTACAGTGCAATATAAAAGTGTAAATCGTCCCATCTTATATTTATGAAACCAGTTTTTGACAACTATTATTATAAAAGTGTAAATCGTCATTCAGAAAGTGTTTTCTTTTTAATTATTATAAGTCATTTACGTTTCACTAAACTAAATAAAAAACTTTTCACGTTACAATGATCACAAATTAACCAAATATTTGGATTTTTTTCGTGAATTATTTGTCGTTACTTAATGTGAAAAGTTGTATGTGTTCCTGTTTTCTCCTATTTTTCGCACATGAACTGTCAGTCGAAATAAAAAGTACAATAATGTATTTTTAGTTTATTCTATTTTTAGATCATGTTATTACTACGCATATGGGCACTATTGCCACGATTACCTGAGGGCACCGATTACCCCAGGGCATACATCAGCGGACCTATCTTCCACCTGCTGATTATACATGTATGATTGATGGGTTATTTCCCTTTACTGTTTACCGCCTCACGATCTTTATTTAAATGTGCCTTTCTAACGATCACATGTGTTATGTTTTCTCTGCTTACTGGCGTGGCGGCAGCGGTTTAAGAAACCCACATCTCAAATAACTCAACAATTTGAACATTATTCCACTCTAGAAGTAAAAGGTGAGCAGGAAAATTTGTCATTTATTCTGACTAACACGACAACATTTTCTATTGTTGGACTTAACTGATCTTTACAAAATGGCAGGCACACGTGCTCCAAAACAATGGTCACTCTCAAAAGTTGAAACAATAACATCGTTTGAAGCATGGAGACAAAACTTACAGTATACTTTGTCCCTAGATCAAAACTTCGCAGCGTCCCTTGTAGATGGATTTACACAGTTATTTACACATGGCTGAAGAAAACCAACGCCAATCCTTTACGTGGCATTGCTGACGATGGCGAGGCGGTTGCCGAAGCTAACCGAAGAACAGCAGCCCAAAAGTGCACACATTTGGACCTTATGCTTGGGCAAATAGCAGATTACTGTCCGATTATTTCAAGAAACACTATAATTAAAAATTCGACATCCATTAATTCTATTTGGCAGTCAATTCGTCTACACTACGGATTTCAGTCTACTGGTGGACACTTTCTTGATTTTAATAGCATCTTTTTGGAACCAGATGAGCGTCCTGAGGACTTATTTCAGCGATTGGCTAGTTTTATTGAAGACAATATGCTTCGTGCCGGTGGCGATATTCATCACCACGGAGAAGTACCTGAAGCTGACGAAGAACTATCGCCTTCTTTGGAAAACCTGATTGTACTAACTTGATTAAGACTTATTAATCGTGACTTACCCAACCTAGTGAAGCAGCGATATGGAACTGAGTTACGGTCAAAAACATTAGCTTCTTTGCAACCTGAAATTTCACAGGCACTTGATAGTTTACTTGACGAAATTCATTCAACCACTGATGCCAAGGTTTTACGGGCGTCAATAAAAGACAAACATTTTGACAGAAGTGCAAAAAAGACAGGTAGTATAAGAACTGGTCGTCAAATAAAGTGTTGTATTTTATGTAAGCAAGCAGGTCGTCCGTCCCAACATTTTTTAAGTACTTGTAAATATTTACCTGATGAAGACAAACAATATATGTCCAGAGTAAGGCAATCTTATTGTACAGAAGTAGGCGATAGTGAGTCTGAGGACAATGTTGATAATGAACAGGTCTCATTTTTAAATGATAATGTAGGTCCAAGTAAGCTTAGAGTTGTATCTGCTTTAAGACGGGTGAGCACTAAACAGTCCCCTTACTTTAAGGCATTTTATAAACATTTCCCGCTTGAGCTAACACTAGATACGGGTGCTGAGGATAGTATGATAAAAGCTTCTTCCGCGGATTACATCGGCGTAACAATCAAGAAAAGCAACCATTCCGCTTTACAAGCTGACGGTGTTACCCCGTTGAATATAGTTGGTGAATGTCATTTCACACTTTCGAGAGACGGAATCGAGTTACAGTTAGAGGCCCTAGTAGTAAACGACTTGGACGTTGATATACTCGCCGGTATTCTTTTCATGTCATCGAACGACATCGCGATTTTCCCTAGCAAACATAAAATCGTAATACGCGACAAGGTAACTGTTATATATGGTAGCACAAACGAGGAACTTAACTTTAGTAAAACTCGCGTACGTAGAACACAGGCCTTTCTTATCCGGGCTCCATCAACAGTTCAGTAGTTTGGCCAGGATGTTACGGCGAATACGACATCCCGTCGGAAATAGAATCGGATTGCATTCTCGCGATCGAGCCTCACACTGACGCTTCTCGTACGAAAGATTAGCTCAGTCCCCAAATTGCTCAGTCCGTCGCAGGCAAAATACGCATCGTGAATAACACGTCGGTATCGCAGTTCATACAACGAAATGAACATTTCTGTCGAGTACGACTTACGACTACCATAGACAACGCACCAGAGGCTCCGGACAATATCCGTGACATAAAAACAACAAACTACATAGACTCAACACATACTTCCCAATTTTTCAAACAAGTCTCTGTAGACCCAGATAATTTACTTAGTCCAGATCTCCAAACCCAGTTTAATGAACTTCTGCGAAAGTTCAGTGAAGTTTATAGTCCTAACTTTGAAGGTTATAATGGGGAAATAGGTCCTTTTGAAGCATCTGTTAATATGGGTCCTGTCCAGCCGCCACAAAGGAAAGGTAGAATGCCACAGTATTCAAAAAACAATTTGGTGGAACTCCAAAACAAATTTGACGAATTGGAATGTAAAGGAGTGTTCCGTAAACCCGAAGACGTCGGAATTTCAGGCGAGTATATTAACCCTTCATTTCTTGTCAAAAAAGCTTCCGGTGGTTTCCGACTTGTAACAGCATTTGCAATGTTGGCAAATATAGTAAGCCGCAACCCTCTCTTATGCCCGACGTGGATTCCACTCTCCGTACGATCGCACAGTGGAAATATATAATCAAGTCTGATCTTACGAGCGCATTTTACCAAATCCCCCTGGCAAAAGATTCGATGAAGTATTGCGGTGTCGCTACCCCTTACCGTGGAGTTCCCGTATATACACATTGTGCGATGGGAATGCCTGGTTCCGAAACGGCTCTTGAAGAACTAATGTGTCGTATAGTAGGGGATTTCTTACAAAAAGGTTGCGTAGCTAAGTTGGCAGATGACTTATTTTGTGGCGGTAATATCCCGGAGGAGCTTTTATACAATTGGGAGTGCGTTCTTCAGTCGCTACAAAAATCAGGAATTTGCCTATCACCTAGCAAAACTGTTATTTGCCCAAAATCGATAACAATCCTAGGTTGGATTTGGTCACAGGGTTCAATTTCCGCTAGCACACACAGAGTAGCAACACTAGCCTCGTGTCCCGTACCAGAGACTGTGTGGGGTCTTCGCTCATTTATCGGTGCGTACAAGATGCTAAGCCGCGTCATTCCGAATTGTTCCAACTTAATAGCCCCATTAGAAGAGGAAATAAGTGGTATGAAATCAGCTGACAAAATTATTTGGTCCGACATGCTAAGAGAACATTTCGAGTTTGCCCAAAAGTCTCTGAGCTCCCGTAAAGCCATCACGCTACCTAAATGCAGTGATCAACTGTGGATAGTCACAGACGGATCCGTCACTAAACGCGGTATCGGAGCGACCCTATACATAAATCGTGACGGTAAAGTGTCCTTAGCAGGATTTTTCAGTGCTAAGTTGCGTAAACATCAAGTGTTGTGGCTACCGTGTGAAATCGAAGCGCTTTCCATTGCCGCTAGTGTCAAACATTTCAGTCCCTTTATTATTCAGTCAAAACTGCAAGCTAATGTGTTGACAGACAGTAAACCATGCGTACAGGGATTTGAAAAACTATGTCGCGGTGAATTTTCGGCCAGTCCGCGTGTCACATCGTTTCTTTCGGTTGTAAGCCGATACCAGGTCAGCGTCAACCATTTATCCGGTCGTGAAAATATTCCATCCGACATTGCAAGCAGAAACGCACCCGTTTGTACAGAGCCTAATTATCAGGTTTGTTGCTTTATATCGCGTACCGAAGATTTTGTCGTTCGAGCCGTAAGCATTCAAGACGTTCTCAATGACGAATTTCGCTTACCTTTCACCACCAAGTCGGCCTGGACTAATATTCAATCAGAATGCCCTGATCTTGGACACACTCACGCTCATTTAAAACAAGGCACTCGGCCCTCCAAAAGACTGACAAACATCAAAGACGTCAAACGTTACCTGAATGTTGCATCAATCGCCAAAGACGGTTTGTTAGTTGTTCTGCGTTGTGATCCTCTTGCTCCACCCAACGAATTGATCATTGGTCCACGTAGCGTTCTTGACGGACTCGTCACCGCTCTACATATTAAGTTGGACCATCCGTCAAAACACCAATTAAGCCTCGTCTTAAAGCGCCACTTTTACGCTTTAGATATGCCAAAGGCGACCGAACAGGCTAGTGACTCCTGTCACACATGTGCGTCTTTAAAACGGTTCCCTAAGAGCCTCATCGAGCAGTCTTCAGAAGACCCACCGGACTTGGTTGGCATATCTTACGTGGCCGACGTTCTTAAGCGCAACCGTCAACTCATACTCGTCAGAGAAACTGTAACGTCGTACACTAGTACATGCTTTATCAAAGACGAAACACTGGGTAGCTTGCGAGATGGGCTAATACACTTATTGATACCTTTAAAGCCTTTAAACGGTCCCAGTGTTGTTGTTCGAGTTGACCTGGCTCCGGGGTTTCGCCCTTTATGTGACGATTCATACTTAAAGCAACTCAACATATCAATTGAAATTGGCCGTGTTAAAAATCGGAACAAAAATCCAGTTGCCGATAAAGCCATCGCTGAGCCCGAAGACGAGTTAATTCGTGAGGAACGCGATCATTCTCCTCTATATGAAAATACTCTAGTTATTGCTACTACGAGACTTAATTCTAGGCTTCGCCAGCGTGGCTTGTCCTCCCGCGAACTATGGACTCAAAGAAGTCAGTTTACTCATGAACAATTGCCAATTTCTGACATGAACCTTATTCGCGCACAGCACGAGGCTCGCAATAAAAATCACGGATTTAGTGAAAATTCTAAATGCAGTCGACCCGGTCGTCCGACCCCTGATATTAATATAGGGGATTTGGTTTACCTCTATACCGACAGGTCAAAGACCCAATCGCGAGATCGGTACCTTGTTGTAGCCCGTGATGGCGAATGGTGTTTCATCAAAAAATTCTCAGGCAATCAACTCCGCGCCTCGTCCTACAAAGTAAAGCTTTCGGAATGTTAAAAGTTTTAAACACTATACGTGCTCAGCAAAATCCAAGATATTCTCAGAATGTGTACAATCAGGAGTCTGATTCAGATGACCATGACGAAGATAGCCTTCCTGGGCCTATCCGTTACCTACCACCAGATCGCTCGGAGCCCCCGCCTATTCTTATTTGCGAAAATATCGACGATGTTGAAAATCTGGACGAGCCGACTGCGCAACATGATAATAGTCTCGAACATGACTTGACACTTAGTAACTCGAGCACTGAACAAGATAATAAGCGCGTTCTTCGTAAGCGCTCCGAATTGAAAACGCCAGCGCGGTTTAAAAATTTCATTTCCTTTTAAATTTAATGCTCACTCGTCACCTTGGGTTAATTGTTTACTTAGAGATACGTCGTATTTCATTTACTGCTCATTTTATGTTTATTACAATGTATATGCACAGTATTTTTTGCTTAACTACTTATATAATAATATGCATTCGATGAAGATATAGAGACTTTAATGCGGGGTTCACACATTGCCGATTATTGCTCCCGTTTGAGATCAGACAGCGATACGACACGAAAAGTGAAAAAGTCGAATCAGTATCCTCAATTATCTGGAATGTCCTATTATTGTCTGAACGCAGTCGTTTTAGTTCGTAACAGATTCCTACTGGTCGGGAAGGGTCCGAATAGTTCGGCAAAGCACCCCGACAGTTAGGTGCGTCCCGTAACATTCGGGGTAACTCAGCCGATTTTGTCTAGTCGGATTACAATCGTGCCTATGTCTTGACAGATTCT
Source organism: Mytilus edulis (assembly GCF_963676685.1). Classification (NCBI taxonomy): domain Eukaryota; kingdom Metazoa; phylum Mollusca; class Bivalvia; order Mytilida; family Mytilidae; genus Mytilus; species Mytilus edulis. The sequence goes on from NC_092349.1 coordinate 22,702,384, forward strand.
GCTGTATCGGATCGAATTCCTAACAATGTTCTGTGTATTCGGGACGGTGTCCTGTGGAACGGGAATGATCTGGAGAAATTTTTCATTGCTGTTTTTCTGCCGATTGAGTCCAGATTGCATCCAGATCTTGTCGATTGCGAACCGTTTTTGCCGAAACCGTTCCGAAACAGTCCCGTTATTTATTCTAAATTCGTCAATGATACCCACGTCAGAGTCCCGACAATTACAGAATACAATACGACTGAGACCAGACAAAGCCGTTTGCAATACGATAGAGCGGACCGCGATAGGATTACGTTCCGATAGTACCTGATCATCCCGAGTATGCCGACAGTTTTCGAACAGATAACTTCCGTCAGCGTCGGTTCACTGTCTTGTCACTATCTGATCTCTGTCGGATTACATTCGGTAGAATCGGGACGCAGTCGTGACAGACTCGGTCGAATTTTACCTGGCGAAAGATACAAATCGGATTAGAATCGGATTGAGAACGGGATAATCGGGACAAATTCGGCTGAAAACGGCTGAATCTGGACGCTTCCTGAACAATATCTGATTGTCGTCTTGAACAAATAATTTATTTTTCAAATTTAAATGAAAGTTTGAATTTTCATCCACGATTCACAGGATCTTAATCAGACTTTTGACAAATTTTAATCGGGAATGGTCCTGTCAAGGACGGCAGTAAAAATCGTGAATGTGTGACCCCAGCTTAAAGGAGAAAAAAAATGTCAGAATTATTTTGTTTCTTATTGATAGTTATGTGTTTAGTTTATGCATATTGATAACATTTATTTTCATTCATGTTCTTACAATAACAGAGATTATTAGGTGACAATTGTAAAGAGAGAGAGACGGAGAGACTTTAAAGGAGAAAGAAGTTGCGCCAATGTATTGTATTGATTGTCACATGTATTAATCTGTATTATCTCCCTTACTCCATGTGTCATGATTATACATGTATGATTGATGGGTTATTTCCTTTTACTGTTTACCGCCTCACGATCTTTATTTAAATGTGCCTTTCTAACGATCACATGTGTTATGTTTTCTCTGCTTACTGGCGCAAATATAGCGTTAGTGTACGCGCGCAGGTCTACCTATAACGTCTCGCGTCCCGATTTCAGGTCCAAATATGGAGTTGGTGTCCCGATGTCCGCGTGAAGGCCCAAATATAGTGTTCGCGTCCGCGCTCAGGTCCAACTATAGCGCTCGCGTCCGCGCGCAGGCCCAAATATGGCGTCGGCCTGTGAGTCATACCCTTAGATTTCAGAGTCAACTACGGCGTCCACGCTAAGGCCCAAATATAGCGTCGGCGCATGCGCGCAGCTCGCGTCTCGCGTCCGAGGTTTAGGGCTCATACTCCCCACCTATCACTTCTGACAACTTCCTGTGAGAGTGTCATGAACCTTTTTGAACTTGGTCAAACCTATTCTTACATATAATAGTGAAATATGTTATATGGACACTTATATTCAATTTTATAGAGCTAAACTTCGAGCTAACAAAAATACATTTGTGTAGCTCCCAGATGCTATTCATTTTATTGATAAAACTATTTTAGAAAAAAGCCAGCTACATTTTATTAAGCAAGTACTGGGGACAAAAAGAAGCTCAACAAATCTAGCTGTTAGAAATGATCTAGGACTTCTGCCATTAGAAACTTTCATAAAAACCCAAACTATGATGTACATGTACCTATCTAGATTAAATTATGAAAATCTAAACCCACATCTTAACGAAGCCTTTAAATTAACTAAAAGTTTAGATACTAAGGGAACATACTCTTGGTATACTTTTGCAAAAAAATGTGTCACAAGATATAAATATTGACATCAAACTCATTGAGGAAACTAAAACTTTAAAACAGACTAAAATGTTAAAACCCCAATGAAAAAAGGGTTATATTAACTATTATCAAACTTTTATTGATGATAAAATAAATAACTTAAACGAAAATAATAAAATATATCTATATAAGTTTCTTAAATCTAATATAAATAACCAAATGGAATACTACCTATCGCACCCAAGTAAAGAAACAAGAAAAATGTTAACCAAATTTAGAATAAGCGATAATTGTCTCTTAATAGAAACTGGACGATATACCAAAATAACAAGAAATGAAAGAAAATGTAAAATATGTGGGCGATATCTTTTTGCGCCAAAAAGTAACTCATTTGCGCCACAACTTATTTGCGCCAATACTTCTTTTGCGCAAACTAATTTTCAAAACCATAGGTATCATTTGCGCCAATTCTATTTATTTTTATTCATATATATAACAACTAAATGATTGACTAGGTATCATCAGCAAACAATCCTCTTACATTGTACAAAGAAATTTTAAATTAGCCTCGCATCCTAATAAAATCATCCCGTTCTCTGGATCGTTACACAATACAAAGTCATCATCTTTGTTTGTAACAACACCAATATCATCCAATATTGTGTGAAATTCTTCTTGATTTTTAGGTTGAGCCGGATGCAGTTTTCTTCTCTCTATATACATTGACTGACGCACATATTTTAAATCTTTCTTTTCTAAATTTTCTTTTTCAATTTTGAAGAGCTCTGAATTTATTATTTTTGAAGGTCGCCCTGACAACATATCGGTTGCTTTTGTTTTGCACGAAGTTCTTTCTTTCTTTTTACAAATGAAAATATGGTATTTTATACTGCCAAAATATGCTATGAAATTTTAATAAAGCGAAAATCTTTTTTATACTCATGATAGTTGACTTGTATTTGTATATAATTTTTATAATCTTTCTAAAATATTATATACAACACTTAATACACTTAATGTTACAGAAAAACTCGTGATTATACTAAATCCACCAACACCAAATGATGTTAAAGCAGTTGTTTCTTTTTATTAAAGAGTCATTAGAACTGAGAAAAGGAGAACAATAACTGTTTTTATCATATCTCATATAATATTGTTGAGTTTTCATTATGTTTGATCATGTTTGTTTTGTCAATGCATTTGCCATAAGTAACCAAAATTGGTTTTTGTCTGTTTTGCAAATCAAGAATTATAATAATGTGTATCGGGGGCCTGGTTTTCGAAAGTATCTTATGACTAAGACATGTCTTATGATGGTCTTAGGACATGTCATAGTCGTAAGATATGTTTTCGAAAGTGTCCCAAGCTACGATTTGTCCTAACTTTTGTCGTAAACTTAAGACCTCTAGCGACATGACTTATGATGGTCTTATGATTGTCAACTTAAATTTTAATTACTTTTCATGTATACTTTCATGTTAATTGCAATAAAAATATTTGTTATGTTTCTCAGTTAGCTAAATAGTAAAGATTTTACTTTTCTCAACTACGTGAATTAAAATTTGAATCTCCTGCGACGATATGATGAGAGTACTGAATAATGCAGTGAGTGGGTATAAAGTGTTGTTTGAAGATGGTGTGGAGTGGAGGTTCCCACTCGTACCAAATAAGTCGCTAATACTAACTATGCTGAAATTGAATGTATGATGAGACTGTGCAAAATAACTAGAGAAGGCTGGGAGAGAATATGTTTACATGTTTACTGCACTGTGACAAAATTTCAAATGACGTTATGCAGCCTGTGACGTCAAGCAATCAGAGCTCAGTCATAAATAAGTCTGAATCTGCTTTTGACTCATACATGTAGGTCTAAATTTGTAAGTTTAAGGATTTCAATTGTCTTCCTTTAATGCAAGACAAAATACGACTTTTTAAAACAAGTCAAATATTGTTAAGGCCTAAAAAAAGATATGTCTGCTTCCTGCTGCCAAGGCAAACAAATCAGGGTCGGTATGTCGGGATTTTTTTTTTTTTTTTTTTTTTTTTTTTTTTGCACTCCCTGTCAGATTTGCAGTCTGTTAAATGTCATGTTTGGTTAGGGTTCTGTACCAAACAATGATTTAATCTCTTTAAAGAAGCTTTAATTGAATAATCCTCCCAGTGTCGAAATTTTATAAACCTTAATTAGCACAGTTGTGCAGGGAGCAGCCATTTTGATTGTGTGGGCATAGTAAAATACGGATCTGGATCGGACCGGAAACGACTTTTCCCGAGCGGAAACGACCTTTTCCCGACCGGAAACGACTTTTTCTGGACCAGAAACGATATTTTTCTGGAATTGAATAAAAAGATTTAGGGTCGGGGATTTTGAGTCACGGTCGGTCGGGAACAGGAAACATACATGATATATATTTTTTTGGCCTAAGCAAGAAATAATTGACCAGAATCAAAAATTGCAAATATCGACTCCTACAAGTCGATAAGTTATCAAAATTTGTTAACTTCAAGACCCACGCATATTTATAAAAAGGTCATGCATCTAAATCAAATAATGACAACATTGCAAGACAATGCGTTGTCTTCTAAAGAAAATATGAAAGAGTGTCTAAAAAATCAGAGATAATGTAAATTAACCTTACAATGCAACCACCTGGAACCACACTTAATGAGGTAAAACATCTGTGTTTAAAAAGGATGTTCAACTAGCATGATTAGATTATTAAATATAGATAGCTCAAATCCTTGTGAACTCTTAGACAGGTTTTTGCTGTCATTGGTGGTGTACTTTGGCCACCAAGAAAAATTAAGCTTTTTCATTAACATAAATAGACCTAAACAAGTCTGTCATTTTCTGACTTAGATAAGTCTAAAATTGAAAGCACATTTTTATAATAGATACATGTTTTGACTTCTTTAAGTCAAAAACAAAAACCGACTTGTTTATGTCTGAGCTCCCCTGACTGTCAAGTGTGATTCGTCGTTATTCGACGCGAAAAAGAAGTTCGTTTGTTATTTTCTCTATTATTGTAGTGATTTTTTTTTAAATTACCGATAAACAGAATAAAGGACTTTTTGTTTTTGATACTGACTTTATCACAGAAAATATCAGGCTCGCCCATACGGCTCACCTGATATTTTACTGTGATAAAGTCAGTATCAAAAACAAAAAGTTCTTTATTCTATATATAATATATATATATATATGTTTGGTAATCATGATCTCATATTTGTCCTTTTTCAACTTTTTATCATGTATGATTTGATATTCTTATATCTTTCGGAAATAAAGTCAGTTTATACAACTCGTATTCATGCGGAACCTAGCATGCTACAATGTCATATATTAATAATATTGTTGTCAAATTATTTACGAGTGTCAACATTAATTGTCTTTACAAACTCAGCATGTTGTCTTGATAAGAAAGACTGATCAGACGGATAAGAAATCAAAATCATGCGCGATAACTCGTACTAGCTTACACTGAGGAAAATAGTTGGTCATGTGAAATTAATGTTTTAAAGATTAAAGCTTGAGGACGTATAAAAAACTATAACGGTCCTGAATATGAAAACCCATGCCATGTCACTGAAAAGTCAAATATACACATAGAAAGTGACAATGGAGTGTGAGCATCGGAAAATATTTTTGATGTTTCAAGAATAGAAAAGTTTTGAAGAAGTGTAAGAAAATTTGCAGAGCCAATAACATAATCTACCACACTGACTTTTTTACATGTAAATTGGCCTTTGTCTTTGTAATCTCCGATTCTACCATTACAAATAAATAAATTATTAGCTCTACATACATTGTAGCTGTAAGAAAATGTTACCAAAATTATTTTTCTTTTTATCCATACTTTTGCTTGAAATATTAATATTGGAGCTTGCTAACGTGTTTAAAGATACATCATTCAAATCAAACATTCCTGAAAATTCATCGTAGGTAACTTCTGTAAAATCTAAGTTATCGCCTGTTCTGGCATTGAAATCTCCAAGAAGGCATATATAACTATGATCTGAACTAAACATAAGAAGTTCATGTTCAATTTCGTTAAATGGGTCACCTATACAATATGACGAATTTTCTGGTGGAATATATACAATACCAAAAATAATATCTTGACATAAATGAAACATTTTTTTTTATCAATTTCGGGTGGAAATTGTTCATTGACACCGTAATCCGATCATTTCAAGTGTTTTCCTGCTTTCTTCACCCTTTCTAAGTCAGAGAAATATAGAAACTTGGCAACAATGGATCTTTTACCATTTTCCGATCTCCTCCCAAAACGATGCACATTGCCGTATTCAATACGCTGATCAATTTTCATCTTATGGTATATGAAACGTCGTAATTTGTCTTCTATATTTTCGTCTCTATGTTCCGACAACCCTGTGAAAATCAGGTTGTACTTCATGGCTCGACATTGAATGTCGGTAAGTTTCGTTTTCATGTCATTATTTTCTCTTTCTACTTTGAAGAGATCTTCAGCTATTCTACATCTACTAGTATCTAATCTCAGGTAGTCCTCTTTTATTTTGTCAAAACCCTTTTCTAAGTAATCTGTCTTTTTTTTTAACTTTATCAAAGATATTACTGGTGCCTTAACAATTTGATTCTAAATCTGACACTCTGGTTTTAACAGCATAGATATCTTTTTCGGCTGTTATGACCCGAGCTGTTATGGATGTTTGTTTGTCGTTCATTTGAGTAAGTGTTGAAGTACTTTTTCCTGTATTTTTTTCAATACTTGACAGTCTTATATCCATTTTATTTAACAGAGTTAATACATTGTTCATTAGAGTAGACATATCAGATGAGTCCCCGTATAAAACATTTCTGCTTTCATTAAAAATTTCAGTCGTCGACTTTTCATTTCTAGATTTTTTATCTTTTCTGCTAGCCATTTTGGAGGTGTTCGTTTAGACCCTCAACTTAAAAAACTGACTCTATATATATCTATTGACGATCAAATCGGAAAGGAATTCATGACGGGTGAACTTCATTTAGCTTCACAAATGGGGGTTTAAGATGGTGAGGACCCCAATATAACATCACAATTATACATACAGTTCTATAAGTTCGATATGAAGTTGTTATTCACTATTTTCGAACGAGAGAAAAAAATGCACTGCCATCTTGTCATGCGCACATCAACAGAATTGCCGTAGAATTTTTTTTTTTAACTTTTATTTAGTGATGGGGTAGAGTGGTACCAGCAGGGGCCGTATGCATAAAACATCTAAACTTAAGTATTCCATAAACTTAGATTTCACTAAGAATATTTCCTTAGTTACTAGTAAGTAAAATTCTTAAGCGGTATGCATAAACTTAGTTAAGTCTTCGTACTTAAATCGGACCCTTTCTCTAATTACCGTCATGGTATGATATATACTAGTTCATTACATGTCCTTATCCGTGTAAAAGTTTGTTATGATTATTTAAATGTATTGACCATTGTGTGCTTTTTTGTTAAAGAGCTGGGCCCGTATGCATCAAGCTACTTTAGTTAATATTTTCCTTAGTAAACACTTAAGTTAAGGAAACTCCGCCTTTTTTTTTTTTTTTTATCTCAGTTGTATGTATAAACAAGAATTATCTTTAAAAAAAATATCCGACGTATTTAAATTTGAGTATATGTTTAAAACTATCATTTCGATAACCTTCAGAAGCACAAAGATACCATTTAGTAACGTTTTCTCTGTTCGTGTTCAGTATTCTCGGTCCTCGTATCTTTCTGTTTACATTCACCAAAACCCCGCGGAAATCTCACATGCGTAGGTGCGTTCTAAAAGTCATGTACGTTCGTACAACAAAGTTTACCATAAAAATTATATAATTGTCCCGAATAAACAGCTGTCACAGATGCAAAGAGCTATTGGAGAAACAATTATTTTAATAAAAATATAAATCTTTGTAAGATCTAGTCAAATAATTATAGTTTTCTCTTGCTTTCCATCACGATATAATTAACGAGACGTTTTTTCAAACACAACCAAATCACCCACCATGACAGCATTTTGTCCAATCACAGAAAGGATTTTCGAGCATGCGTATTCTGTTGCCATAGTTAATCGTCCTTAAGTTCAAAGGGCACAAACCGAAACTATACCGACTATGTCGGAAAAATCTTAAACTAAGTATTTCCTTAGTAAAATCTTAGTTTTTGTAAGTCACGCCCACAAAACTTAAGTGGTATGCATAAAACTCCTTATACTGAGGAAACGCCTAAGATAACACTTAAGTCTAAGGTACATATAGAGCTACCTTAAATTTTCAAAAATATTTTAATATCAGACGAAAGTATGCGGTTTTTGCAGAACATTAATAGGTTACCTATAATTTAATTGATTAATAATTATATCAGTAATAAAATACTAATTATTAGTTTATTTATAGCCAAATATTAACGATTATTCTAATTTTCTTCAAATCACGTATAATTAATGAATGAAGAGATAGCAGTGGGTAGTTATATAATGCATTCTACGATTATTTCCCAATCTCGTCTCGTTGTTGTGTATATATACCGAGAGATTCACTTGTTGTCGAGTTGCGAGTTGCGAGTTAAGAAAATCGAGTTGCAAGTTAAGAAAGTCGAGTTGCGAGTTACGAAAGTCGAGTTGCGAGTTACAAAAGTCGAGTTGCGAGTTACGAAAGTCGAGTTGCGAGTTACAAAAGTCGAGTTGCGAGTTACGAAAGTCGAGTTGCGAGTTACAAAAGTCGAGTTGCGAGTTACAAAAGTCGAGTTGCGAGTTAGGAAAGTCGAGTTGCGAGTTAGGAAAGTCGAGTTGCGAGTTACAAAAGTCGAGTTGCGAGTTACAAAAGTCGAGTTGCGAGTTACGAAAGTCGAGTTGCGAGTAACGAAAGTCGAGTTGCGAGTTACAAAAGTCGAGTTGCGAGTTATAGGAAAGTCGAGTTGCGAGTTAGGAAAGTCGAGTTGCGAGTTACAAAAGTCGAGTTGCGAGTTACAAAAGTCGAGTTGCGAGTTACGAAAGTCGAGTTGCGAGTAACGAAAGTCGAGTTGCGAGTTACAAAAGTCGAGTTGCGAGTTACAGAAGTCGAGTTGCGAGTTAAGAAAGTCGAGTTGCGAGTTACAAAAGTCGAGTTGCGAGTTGAGAAAGTCGAGTTGCGAGTTACAAAAGTCGAATTGCATAAAAATGAGGAAACTAAAATATTTTAATTTTTGGTGTACATAGTGTTGTTGATTATTTTTGTGGTTTTGACTTTATCTGAGTCGCTTGTAAAAATAAAATGGACTAGATAATAACTACGTATAGTATTTTCTGTAGAAGCAGATAGCCTTTTGAAATACAGAAGATGGCTTGCAGTTTAATTATTTTTAAATTTCATACATAGCACCGTCGTATTAAACGTTAAGGGAGATAGCAACTAAACTATAGTTCATATATGTAAAACACCCCTTCTGCAGATTTCGTTTAAAGTGGGCTTTGGGGCAGCTGCAGAGCCGGGCAATATTCGTTAGGGACCGCAAAATTTAGTGACACTCAAAATTGAGGATGTTAAAATTATATATGTCTTATACATTGGCTAGAGATGAAGGGGATATGATGGGCGTGAATAAAACCAGTTTAAACCCGCCGCATTTTTGTGTCTGACCTATGTCAGGAACCTTTAGCCTTTGTTGCTCTTGTATATGTTTTAATTTTGGTTCATCTTTATATTTAGCAGCATAGAATGGCGTCTATATTCTTGATCTATCTAATATTGTGTTTCGCGGCTCACGGCTCCCTCTAGGTGAGTGATTTTTCGCTGTGTTGTAGACCCAATGACCTTTGGTTGAATTGTATATTTTGATTTGGTTGCTGTCTCTTTGACTCATTCCCCGTTTTTATTCTTTATTTTATAAATGTAGCTGTCAAAGATACTATTGTAAAAACTACATTTGCGCCATTTTACAGGTAAGATTTAATTGGAAAGTATAAAATGATTATTGCTACATCGTGATTTCATAAGTATTTTTTTTTTAAAGTATTGGGTAACTTATTAAACTGAGTCACTTAGATTTAAACTTGAGTTATATAGTGTTCACATGTTTGATATTGTCAATTATAAGTTATTTTTAACTTAATTAAAACCGGCAAAATAGCAAAACTCTATATAAATCGCTATTCTGCTGGAGCTGGTAAAATAGCCCCGAAGGGAGCCGACAAAACAGCCACTGCCATATTTTATACGTTGAAACGAAATATTATTCTAAATAAGTCACATACATTTAATTCAAGACAGGACCTGAACTATAAAATCATAACAAATATCATTGTTAAGTAACATATATTCATTTACAATTCGTTTAACATCTAGACTTGTAATAACAGGGGCGGATGCAGGAATTTTCGAAAGGAGGGGTGCTAACCCAGGGCAAAGGGGGGTGCAGGGGGGTGCAAAACATATGTCCCGATACAAATGCATTGATCGGCAAAAATAAAGGGGGGTGCGCACCCCCGGAACCCCCCCCCCCCCCCCCCCCCCCCCCCCCCTGGATCCGCCACTGTAATAATATACAAATGTAGTTCCCTAAATATTTATGTACAGACACATTCTCAAATATACATAACAAATCAAATTTTTGTCTCATTTGAGAAATATGAAAAATTAGCAAAAATACTGAAAAATATCTCCTTGAAAAACATCTCCCTAAAGATCATCTTTGTACATGCTGGACAACTTGTAATGAAATGTTCATCTTCAACTACATTTCTTACAAATCCTTTAAAATGGTCTCTTGCTATATACAAAGTTTTATATCTTGTCTCTTTCTATTTTGAGATCGTGGGCACTGATTCTGATTTTACATATGACGACACTTCATCAAAAAATTGTTTAAAGATTCATGTAGATACATTTCTTTAGAAAAACAAGTTTTTAATTTGAAATAAAAATCTAATTTACTACTCTTTGTATCTATTCTTTTTGTGTTCCAAAATTTTACCAAACTATAACAAAGTTTTTGCTTAACTGACTTGATAACAAAGTCACGCTTTACTTCCAAATTATGAATATTTCAGCTTTTTGAAAAAAATAATGTATGTGTATGGATGAATTAAAGCATTCAATATTATCAGTGAACATGTTTTTGTTACACATAAAGGTATCATATAATAAACCATCTTTCATATTTTTTTTTTTTAATTCTAAACCGATTTTTCATAATTGATAATACAACTGAAAAATATAAGGGGAATATATCAAGCTCTCCTAGCACAGCTATAAAGTTAGAAGACTATTTGTTTAACCTAAAATATATTTCATATATTTTAAATTGGATTCATCTAAAAAAAAATCGTTCATATGTAAAGGTGCTGTCAAAAATAGTCACTTTCTTTCTGGCATGCTGCAGAGATAGTTTTGAACATTCCTGTAATTTCACTGCCATTCATTAAAATAGGTTTTATTGTATGGTCATATATATATATATATATATATATATATATATATATATATGTTATAGAGTAAAATTACTTGGATTGTAAGATGATGAAGTTCGCAATTTGAATATTGCTTATAGTGATTTTTTGTATAACTCTCCCTTTCCATGCTTAAAAAGTCAATATACATTTTAAACCTAGATACTTGTAATTGTAAACACATTCTATTATATCTTTTTCGCAATACAAATATTCTTTTAAAAGTTTTCCAGGTTTGTTAAACATATTAACTTTGGTTTTAGATAGATTCACCTCTAAACACCATTTTAAAGTACAGGATAAACTATCAATTCGTTTTTTGAAAGACTTGCCTTGGAACTAGACAAAAAATAACAAGATCCTCTGCATACATGAGGCTGTCAATTCTGCGGTCATTTATATCAACAGCATCTGGGGTTTCATTAAATGCATCCGGTAAAATTCATTTATAAAAATCTTGAAAAGGTTGGGATTCAAAATATCCCCTTAGTTTACACCAATTTGGGAATACAAATTAGAAGTAAGCACATTGTCTATTTTAGCACATAATTCCCTTTTATTGTACATATCTCTCACGATTGCATGGAAATTACTACCTATGTTTGGCGGCAAAAACACACGTTTTTCAAAACGATGGATGGAATAATGAAAACGGAAAAGATCGATCTTCAATCGGTCTAAAAAGTCTACTTCCAGATATCGATGTAGTTTTAAAAAGATCAATCTTATTTGAATCGATCTTTTTTCAAGTGTAAATGCTTAGATCGATCGCTTTTTTCAGGTGAATGTTCGGCGTGTTTAAAAATGATGGATGGAATACGAAAAGTGAACATAGATTCGGCAATTTTTTTTATTATCTTCTAAATCAATAAGTTCTATTTGTTTGCTGCAAATCCTCATCTTCAAACGCATTGGCCGTTCGTTATTTAGCGATGGTCTACACACATATTTTCTCAATGATTTTGCAATGTGTTATAGTTCGCGCGAGGTGAAGAATTTCCTTTACTATTCTATTTTAAGAATTATTTGTTTACGAAAGGTAATTTATAAATTTAGGGTCAGAATCGGTTCTTTTTATGTTCGGTAGTGTAAACGCATTGGATTAATAAGATCGATCTCGTCCATTAAGGATACATTATTTTTTTAAATGCTTCCAAAACTAAACTTATATTAGACTCTTATAAATAAGTATCACATATAACTGTTTCAAATCCCACAATCACGGGAATAACTAAGTTCGGGTACATGCATGTTTTGTTTATCAAATGTGAATCAAACCTGAAAATTCGGGGTAAACAATATTTTTGTAACTCGCAACTCGACTTTCTCAACTCGCAACTCGACTTTTGTAACTCGCAACTCGACTTTCCGAACTCGCAACTCGACTTTTGTAACTCGCAACTCGACTTTTGTAACTCGCAACTCGACTTTTGTAACTCGCAACTCGACTTTTGTAACTCGCAACTCGACTTTTAAAACTCGCAACTCGACTTTTGTAACTCGCAACTCGACTTTTGTAACTCGCAACTCGACTTTCCTAACTCGCAACTCGACTTTCGTAACTCGCAACTCGACTTTTGTAACTCGCAACTCGACTTTCGTAACTCGCAACTCGACTTTCGTAACTCGCAACTCGACTTTCGTAACTCGCAACTCGACTTTCGTAACTCGCAACTCGACTTTCCTAACTCGCAACTCGACTTTTGTAACTCGCAACTCGACTTTTTTAACTCGCAACTCGACTTTCTTAACTCGCAACTCGACTTTCTTAACTCGCAACTTGCAACTCGACGATAAGAAACCCTCATATAGAGAGATACCGAAAAGTACTCAGTTTTTACACTCATGTAATTCATGCTGCTATTAGACATTTGCGGAAACTGTCATACACCTACGATTAGGATTACAATTACACTTACAGGTAGCATTTAAATCTTGGGCTTTCTCAAAGTGTAAAAATTAACCGTAGATCCAAAAGAATGTAACGATAGTGATGTTTTTTCTGTGGTTGCACAACGATTTTTTTCTAATATATTTGCAGCAATGTGTTAATATTATTTATTGTATACAGTGTTATCTAGTTGGAAATGCTGTAATTGTACGAAGTAGGATAAAATGAACTAAAATAAATTTAAAAATAAATTTAACATGAAATACACAAAATATCGCAATTGTCGTTGCAGTAGCTAGATTGGGACAATTGCTGAAAAAAAGTCAGCAATACTTGTGTTAGGGAAGGTGCAATCAACCATGCAGCATGTTAGCATATTTATGCTAAGGCATACTTTGTCTCTTTTATTTTAGTTTATAAGAGAATGACATTATACAGCGTACGAGTGTTGTTGAGCTATTTATTCTTGATGAAATTGCACTTGCCGTTTGGTATGAAATCTTTTATTTTTCATGAATAAGACAAACACTTTTGTCTACGTATTTGGTTTCAATAGAAAAAAAAACTATTCTTGACACCCCCCCCCCCCCCCCACATTTAAAAAAAAAAAAAAAAAAAAAAAACCAACACCACACAGTTATCAACAAACTTCTCTATGTCGGAATCAATTTTAGACTGCATGTTCGCCAGACTATGTTGAATGTAAGAGTAGGTGTACCCAAATAGTTAAAACTCTGCTGTCTATGTTTTCAACAGCAT